>NC_053132.1:20899861-21009861 GCF_010015445.1 Perca fluviatilis | reverse complement strand
TCCAGCTAGTCAAAGTCTACCCCGTCCCGTCCCGTCCCGTCCCGTGTGGACCGGGGACTGAGTGCGAGGGGTTTTGTGCGCGCGCGTGTGATGACTGCGAGTGCATCGGTGCCGAAACGCCTCGTTCACAATTAAACCCGCTGCGTCTTTCTGGACAGACTCCTAAATACACAACAACAAAATACACATTTCAGTCAGCTAGGCTGCAGTGTCCTAGTGGCGGACACCGCCACCAGTCCTAGACTCTTTGCGACGGCTCCTGGCCCCTTGCTTTGGAAAACTGGTCCACCACTGTGTCACACAGGAACCAACGGCTCCCGCGGAAATAATCCTACGGCATTTCGAAATGTGAACGAGGCGTGACGCAGCGCTTAGTATTTTCCTACTAAAATCATCTTCCTGTTGCATGTGTGTGTATAGAATATATATATTATATATATATGCCTGCAGGTGTATGCGTGTGTTTTTGCATTGCATGTTGTGTGTCCCTGTCCCCCCCCCGGCCCCCACCACCCCCAGTCAAGCAGCTCCTTCTAGGACGGCTCCTGGTCCCTCTGTGGCTGAGGCTGTGGCGGACTCTTGACGATGGTGATGACCGAGGCGGTGTTGCGGCGCGGGGCCGTGGCGAGCAGGTTGCCTCCCCCGGCCTCCAGGCCCCTGGCGAACCTCTGGAGCGCCGCCAGGCGCGCGCCCAGCCCCTCCAGCTCTTTCCTCATGCCGGCGTTCTCCGCCCCGAGCCGCTCCACCTCCCGCTGGAGCTCCGTCTTCTGCTGCTCCAGGGCTTCGCGCTGCGACACCCGCTTGACCCGGCAGCTGGCGGCGTAGCCCCGGTTCTTCAAGGTGCGCCGGCGCTGCTTCAGCTTCTGGATCTCGTCGCGGGACATGCCGCGCAGGTGGAGGTTCAACTCGCGCACCGTGAGAGACATGAGCTCGCTGTCCGACAGGACGGGCACATTTTCGCCACATTCCTGCTTTACCTGAAGGGGAAGGAAGAGAGGAGGAAATAGGAAGGGAGGGAGCATGTAGAAGGTAGAGGGGGGGGAGGACAACAAATGAGATTGAAAAATAACTGATAAGGAAGGGAGTAAAACCTATTTTCAACAATGACGTTTCCTCTTGTAATAATAGTCAATGGCTAACATGACTCATTCTTCTCCAGAGACTAAGACTGAGGTTTCTGCCGGGCAGCGTGTTACCTTCAGGGCCTTGCTGCTTCTCTCTGATGACATGATCCGTCTGTCTTCGGTTGTTTTTCCCCCCCCTAAAGCACCAGTCAACACAGATACAGACAATCTGCAAACACAGAAACGGGACACAAGAAAGGGTATGTTATCACATGTGACTGGCCGGACATTTTTATTTTTTTTTTTCTTCCATCCGCTCACAAGACAGCCAGTCACCCGCGATAAAGAGAAAAAGGAGAAGCCGCAGATCTTTTATGCTTCTCCGAAACACGCTCTCTCATTAAAAACTCTGTGGTTTGATATTAAAAAAAAAAAAAAAAAAAAAAAAAAAAAAAAAAAAAAAAAAAAAAAAAAAAAAAAAAAAAAAGGAAGAGGTTTTGAAAGAGACAGGCCCTTCTCTGTTCAGCCGAAATAGTCAGGAGGAAGTTATCATGCGTCTAACCTTTGGTTGCTCAAAGCAGGTGTCCTAACCCAATTCCCTCGACACTTCCTCTTGCCTCCTACACAACACCAACGGCTCAAAACTTTCATGGTAAAAAAATAAATAAATTAAAAAAAAAGGGACAGGCAACTATTGTATTGTGGGATATGTTTCGAGAAACATGAAAAAGGACTAGAAACTACATCAAATACCTCTACTGGGGGTGGTGATGGTGCAGTGGATATGACACATGCCTTTGGTTTGATTCTCACTGTGATGCATCAACCACTGTGTCCCTGAGCAAAACACTTAACCCCTGGTTGCTCCAGAGGAGTGTGACCTCAGACATATATAGCAATTGTAAGTCGCTATGGATAAAAGCGTCAGCTAAATGACATGTAATGTAATGTGCTTACACAGTTGAAACTGTTTTTATATAATGTTTGCATTTCAGAATCAGAAAAGCTTCATTGCCATGTATGTTTTTTACACATACAAGGAGTTTGTTTTGGTGTTGCAGGTGCATGTCACACATTCCCTGAAATAAATTAAACTGGATTAAAAATAAGAGTAAAAATTAAGATAAAAAAGAGCAGAACAGCCGATTAAACCTAAAATGAAAACCTATTGAATTAAATTAGCCCATATCAAAAATGGGAGAACCTTTGCCGGGTTGGCTCAGTGGGTAGAGAAGGCGCACAGACACAGAGGTTTATGCCTCGACGCAGAGGTCCAGAGTTCGAACCTGACCTGTGACGATTTCCTGCATGTCTTCCCCTCTCTCTCTCTCACCTAGCTGTCCTGTCAAATTAAAAAGGCGGAAAAGCACAAAAAATAAAAATCTTTTAAAATAAATGATAATAGGAGAATTAAACGCCAGAACTGGGTCAGCTTTCATTTACTTTTAAAAATTGCTGCTTCCAGGAACAACCTGTAATAACAGCAGGAAGAGAGTTTGCTTGAGTCGGTTTGCCTTAACACTACTGTATTTGGAAATTTTCTCCCATTCTTCTTGCTGAACAGTACTCACAGACTGCGTGGGGACTTCCTACACTCCTCTTAAGGTCAAATCACAAATGTTGATGTGTGGGATTAAAGTCCAACATCTACGCTGGGCCAACTTGAACTGCTTTTCCCCCTTAGTCACTTCTTGGTTAATTTGGCGGTGTGCTTCAGATCACCATAATGTCGAGAGAGAAAAAATAAATAAATGACTCTGCACTTTAACTCGAGGCTGTTTTTAGCTCTATCACTTTCGCCTCCATCCTGACCAGAGCTCACAGGAGAGAAACGGCCACATGGCATGCCGATGAGAAGCTACGCCTCTTACAGCAAATCTTTTGACATTAACATTTAATTGAGACCCACAAGTTCTACGTTGACGTCATCAAACCACAGGGGGGGGGGGGTGGGTTTCCCACATAGAGTGAAAGTGTGAACTTTCATATTTACTGCAACGTCGGATTTTTTTTCTTCCAGATTGAGTGGGCTTCCATTTGGTCTCTTTGCAGCCCAGACAAAACACGAAAGAAATGTTAACAAAGCGTGGTTGCGTGTGCATAGAGTGACAAAATAGTCATTTAGTTGCTTTGAGGTTGCGGAGGACCATTTGACTTCGCTGATGAGCTAGCTAACTCCCTGCCAACTCATCATTTCTCTTTGTGAAACAGACTGATCTAGACAAGACCATGCTGCAGCTGAATTTCACCACGTCTTAAAGTGCTCATATTATGCTCATTTTCAGGTTCATAAATTGTATTTAGAGGTTGTACCAGAATAGGTTTACGTGGTTTCATTTTCAGAAAAACACCATATAGTTGTTGTACTGCACATTGCTGCAGCTCATCTTTTCACCCTGTGTGTTGAGCTCTCTGTTTTAGTTACAGAGTGAGGCATCTCACTTCTGTACCTATCTTTGTTGGGAGTTCCACATGCGCAGTAGCTAGGTAAGGACTACTAGCCAGTCAGAAGCAGAGTATGAGGACGTGCCACGCTAGCAGCTAGGTGAGCATTATAACGTGTGTTACAAAGTGACGCATGTTTGTCTCTGAAGTAAAGGCTGGACTACAGTAGAGCTGTTTGGAGCAGTTTGTGAACAGTGTTTTCTGTTGGAGATGGTAAGTCCCTTTGGGGTGGACTTGTGACTATTTCACTTTGTAAACCTATAACGTGCACAAAAAGATATATAACACAATAAAGGAAAGGGGAAAAGCCAAAAAGCATAATATGAGCACTTCAAATATTGTCTTTGCTGGGTACCAGGGTGTATTTATGATGTTTTTTTGGTCTCTTTCCTCTCGTAAATCTATCAACAACACAACCTTGAATATGCGCTAACAATCATGCTAGTTTTAAAAGCAGTTTGTGACGAAACCTTTGGGGAAATCGGTTGTTGTGAATCTTTGAATTGTATTAATATTATAGTTTAACTAACTTGGCGTAATCATTTTTTAAGTTAAAGAGAGTTGCTTTTCTGCTTGCTTTCGAATGGGATGGACTGACTTTCCTGAATTTACGACCCCCAATTATGAAAGGAGATTACATTTCTACAAATGGGGGTAAGTAAAAAAGTTGTCTTGGCCTTTTTTCTCTCCGGGAATCATAACTGTTGTAAAAAAAAAAGTGTAAACAGAGAAGACTTTATTTTTACCACTCTCCAGCAACATGCCAGTAAACAAACAGGACTCCCAACGTGCTGTCAGACAGGAGGGGGAACCATACAAGGAAAAAGTCACAATTCACTTTCGTTTAGAGTACGGTTACAAAACAAAAATCCATTTTTCTCGTCCTTCTGCTTAATAGTAACATGGGAATTTACTGTACGTGCAGGCCGCCTACAACTCATGTACATCATGTGTTGATGTTGATCTATATGAGCTGGGTGGGGGGAAAAAAAGACCTCTAAACTGCATTTCCCGACATGCGTGGGAAGTGAAGGTTGCAGCAATAGTGGTCGTCAAACCAGCCGGCGGACTCCGGCTGTGTAAACCGAGGAGACCGCCGTTTCGTAAAGTCAGGGTGATTCAGCAATAAACCGTTTGCTCAGCTCCGCCAAGCCTGCCAGTCAGTCCAAACCCAAGAAAACCAGCGGTGACCACGTCGTTCTGTGTTTGTCCAAAACAGCACAGGATATCCGCGTTTGTATTTCACTATAAATATCACTTTAGAGGACGTAGTACTTTTTTCAGTAACGCAACCTAAGTGAAACGCAACAAGTGAACGCAGCACTGCCAAAGGCAAGCTACAACTAACGCTAGTTAGCGGGTTTTATACAGTTAAAACACCCTAATATCTATTCTGTTTTGATATTTACTGACTACGTAACAAATAGCGAACACAGGCAACCCTTGCAAACTGCATTTATGAATCTAGCTAACGTTACATCCAGAATCCACCCTTATCCTTATAGGGAGAGGAGCTGGCCAGCTTGGGGTAAAGCGCTGCTGCTGCTGCTATAGTAAACAGCCATCACGAGTGCCCTCGACATCCATTTTAGCATGACTTTAAATGATCCATTTAAATTTGTTTCAAGACACACAGTTAAAAGGGGGTTAGTGAGAACCTCATCTGGCTGTCAAATGTTACAAGAGGCATAAATATTAACAGCGGGGCCAAATTATGCGCATCATCTTAAACATGCTAGTAACGTTAGCACTTAGCACCAACGGTTTCTGACGAGCTAACCTAAAGGAGATTAAAGCAAACAGCTGCCTGCTCACTTGTCCTTGGTTGGTTGGCAAGCCCCCGGATACAAGTCCTCTAGTGTTCGGCTGTTACCAAAGAATTCGAGTGAAATATTTGAACGTTTAATATTGAGTAAAAAATATAATTTACCTGCTGGATCGTAGCGACTCTAGCGACAAAATGTCAGTCCGCCTTTTCCCGGAATTACTCCGCCGCTCTCTGAGGTTGGATTCTTTCATTCACAAAAAAACACAAGCGACAATGACGTCAGGTCTAAAGAATGAGGGCGGAGCAACCCCGCCCCCGCGTCGTACTCCGGGAGGATGTAAACAAGAAATCCCTGCATCCTAAAACTTTTCCATGACCAGCCCCCTTTCGCCATTCCCAGCAACAACAACTTCTCTGGAAAAAGATTCAAACATTGGGAGAGGCTTTAGAGTCACCCTTCATTGGCACTATTTAGCATTAGAAGCCATATGATGGTGAAGTTTCAAATCAAGCAGAATCCAACAATAAAAACAAGTAGCCTATTAAAGCTAAAACCCACACACCCCACACACATACTCATAGTTTACAGTATAAATGCCGTAGCCTATATGCTGAAAAGTAGCCTACATTGATGGCAGAGTCTTTGCTGCTGCAACACAGACAACCATGTAGAGTTTGTCCATTATGTGTCTGTTTTTCTAATTCACATGGAGTTATTATAAGGGATGGGACTATTTTATTTTATTTAGTGACAAGTTCTATACAGCAGGGTATTTATGTAGCTGCCAATCAAAATGATAAATGAAAATCTATAAATGGCCAACATGTATTTTCATTGTACCTGCTGTTGCAATAGTAGGCTATGTTAAAAATTGGGATTAGGAGCAAAGGTTCCACTTTGAACTATACTGTACATATTTTGAGTGAATGCTGCGTTTGAGCTGAGCTAGTCTCGCATTGCCAGACCTCCTGGCTAGTCCACACAACATTCCCGGGATAGGAGAAAAAAACGTGCTCTGGTTTATTGGCATTTCTTTAAACCAATCACAATCGTCTTGGGCGGAGCAACGGTGCCTCTGCAAAATAGCCTCGGGAAGGAACTTATTTTGGTGGAACATGGTTTACGTTTGGAAATGGTTTTAGCCGTGCAACAGAAAACTCAGATTGGACAGACAGTCTAGCTAGATGTCTGGATTTACCCTGCAGAGATCTGGAGCAATTAACAATAGTCCTCATAAACCCACTGGAGTTTAGAATGCCAACACAAAGAAAGAGGAAGGTGATGATGGGACATCCGGCCAAAAATGAGGGACATCGGACGGAACCTCTTGCGGCACCTGAACAATCCCGTAAATGAAACGTTGTGTTGAGCTGAGTTGACATTGACATTGACAATGACCCATAAGGGAAAATGTGAATATAGGAAAATAGTGTTATATTTCCCGACTGTTACCCAGCTCCGCTGAGTGGCAAAGCAGAGGCAGATGTTGCCATGTCAAGCATAAAAATGCCTTTTAACAATATAGCCAAAAGGTGATTAATGAGGGATATACAGATGAATATCAAAACACAGTTTTGAAAGAATGCAGTTGTATAATTTGAACAAGGTAAATCTAAGGCTAGGTAAATTGGACTCAATACTAGGCAAAACGAACATACATTACATGAATATTTTTAGCCAGTTATAATATTTGTTGAGACCAATGGCTGCTATTAGACAGCCTCTACGGCAGGGGGCGCAGTTTACTTTGGGGTGAAGTACAAACTGACCCCTGCCCTGGTCTCGTCATCCGTCCCTGACAAGCCTCACGTTTCCCACTGTGACCTCAGACTGTCGTTGGACAGATGCACGCCTCTTAGCGTTAGCTTTAATGAAAGCCGGTGGGAAATTCATCAGAAATACACTAAACTGTCGGCTTTACCGTGTTTTCTAGCGACTTGTTCGCCGTGCACACAGCTTATCCAACCCGACAGAGAAGTAGCGGGCTAGCAGGAGACGACATGGCTGCAATCGAGGAGCTTTCCCCCGCTGCGGGCCCGGTGTCTACCCGGCCCCCCGAGGACGAGATTGACGACGATGAAGATGAAGATGTAAGTGGCTGGTCATTCTGGTGTACTTCAGCGTCGTGGAAATGTGGAAGAGGACAAAAAATTGAACATAGAGTCGTACTGTCTTGTTTTCAGCTTGTCATTTCCTTGGCTAAACATGGCTAGCTAACATGATTGAAACGTTACCAATGCTAACTAGCTAACTACCTGAGGTGTCTGTTCTGGCAATTGACGAACCTTTTTTGAGTCTGCTCAAAGCATACACAATTCTTAGTTAAAAAGTATTGTTTCGTCAAACTAGCTCTATATGTCACTATCATGTTATTATTATAAAAGTTATGACCGTGGCAAAATACTTAAGCACTGTGTTAACACTAGCTACACCAAGCTGTAGCAAACTTCATGATGAACAAACTGTATTTCCCAAGTTTATAAAGGAGCGTGGATTTATTTCCAATGCATGCTTTTATTCATATGAGATGCTATTTGATAGCGTACTCTTTTTGCACCAAAAGTTCCGTGTCTGATGTTTGCGTTTGTCTCCTCCAGCTGGATGAGACTCTGATGGAGAGGTTGTGGGGCCTGACAGAGATGTTCCCTGACACAGTTCGCACTGCTGCTGAAGTGTCTGCACAATGCTCGGTCTCACTGGCCAAGAAGTTTTACAGGTATCTATCTCCTTACCAATGCAGGAAGGTATGCAGTGTGGCATGGTAGCCCAGTGGATCAAGAGATTAACTGCTTATTCGTAGGTCTGATCCCAGCAGCAGCATATTGATCGACTTTGTTTTCTTGAGCTAGACTCACATCTTCCAAATGAGTACACATTAGGAATTGCTGGAAGCTAATTTTAGAAATAGAAGTCATTGGCTGGTCCATACCTTGGACTGGCACATCTTAAAGTGCTCATATTATACTTTTTGGCTTTTCCCCTTTCCTTTATTGTGTACACTGTTCACAAACTGCTCCAAACAGCTCTATTGTAGTCCAGCCTTTACTTCCGTGATGAACGTGCGTCACTCTGTAACACGTTATAATGCTCGCCTAGCTGCTAGCGTGGCACTCCCTCGTACTCTGCAACTGACTAGCTAGCAGTGCTTACTGCGCATGTGTGACTCCCAACAAAGATGGAACAGAAGTGAGATGCCTCACTCTGTAGCTAAAACAGAGAGCTCAACACACAGGGTGAAAAGAGGAGCTGCAGCAATGTGCAGTACAACAAATATATATGGTGTTTTCTGAAAATGTAACCACATTAACCTATTCTGCTACAACCTCTGAATACAAGTATGAACCTGAAAATGAGCACTTTAAAAAGCAAACATTAATCAGGTTGTTAACTTGTTTCAGTTTTTCCCGCTCGGCACTCTGGGTCGGTACTACCTCCTTCATGATCTTGGTGCTGCCTGTTGTGTTTGAGACGGAAAGACTACAGCTGGAGCAGCAGCAGCTACAACAGCAGAGACAGGTGAGTGTACAAGTAACCAACACCTGAGAGACAGCCACAGAAACCTGAGGTTTTACAGGTGTGTGGAAGCAAGTATTGACACACGCTTAGGAGTGAATGCAGTATGACCAGAAATTGCAAATTTTAATCGATTTTTTTTTTTAAATGTGCTGTATGTGACGAGTACATCAATGAACAACCTGAATGATCTCTCTCTTTTTCAGATCCTGTTGGGGCCCAACACTGGAATGTCTGGTGGGATGCCGGGCATGATGCCTCCTGCACCTGGCAAGATGTGAGACACAGGAAGGGCCAACGTGAACCTGAGATCTGCTGCCAACGAAACAGCGGGGCCGGTCGCAAGGAGAGACAGAGAGACCATGGAGAAGGGCAAAGAACTGCAGTTAAATAAAATAAATAAAAAACGGAAGCAAAAGCTGCTGCATGTCAACAGCATGGCATTAGGCTCACTCCAGCGTATTGGATTGGCTGATGGGATTGGAGGAGGAGGATGTGATGCGTTTCTAACACTTCTCTCTCGCTGTCTCTCCTTACTCCATCATCATTCAGAGACTTATTTCCAGGAGCACTGCTTCTATTTTTTTCTTTAGGGGATAGCGGGTTCAAGTGGATGCATTGAAAGACAAAAGGTTAATTGTATGTCTTGGTGTTTGCAGTCTGAAGAACATTGCTATACCTACAGTATGTGGGCAGTTTTGTCCATGATCGTGAGCTTGCTGGTTCTACTTCTATGTGGAGAATTATAAGAATAGAGTATCTGACAAACAGGTCCAATGCACTGTGGAGCAAACTGTAGACAAGATTAACTGGTAGGAATGTGTCCCATAGATGGCCTCTTGAAGTTCTACATGCTATATGACACTCTTTTCTATGTGGTGCATTCCTGTTTGTTTATTCGTAACAGTTCAAAGTTGTACTATGTATGTATGTCAAGAGTGCAATGCCTCTCATTTCACAGTTAATTGTTTTTATTATATTGCTCAGATTTTTAAGCAATATATTGTATAATTCAACATCACCAGGTTTCATGCTGTTTAACAATTTAAACATTGTTGTTTCCTTTTCCATTGATAGTATGTGAAAAGTAAAATGAATTTAAGACAGCACACGTCATAAGGTTTTGGACAAATGTGGTTGGGGTGGTTGATGACCCTGACATGTCCAGTCTGTAGAGAATGTTATTTTCTATTCTCTGTTGCCATCCATGTGAATTTACAATCTCTTTCCTCTGTTCAGTAAGCAAACTCATGTCTCTGTTTTGTGTTCAACATGACTGCAGTAATTAAAACACCAAATCAAATGGATATCCATGTGTTTACTTTAAGCATGTTTGTCATTAAACTGCCCATAAAGCAATAAATTACAATTAATGAATGAAAGGCCAGACTAAGGGATTATTTTTATCAGACATTACATTTTTTTATGTTTTCTAATATTAAAATTATTGTAGAGTATTTCTTTTCAGATTTTTTTTTTAATCGCAAATATATTTTTTGTCTCAAAATAGCAATTATACTCAAATGCCTTATAAACTGTTTTTAAGTGTCGTGCATACAACTATGCCCAGCCCCCATGGCCTTATAAGAAACCACAAAAAAATGATAAGCCATATCCCGGAATACAGCACATTCATTTTACAACAACAATATACTAAAAACAGTCTTAGAAGATAAACCAGTAAAACATGCGCCACTTCTTTTGAATGCCAGTGTACATTGCTGCATTCACTGCTCTTTTTCAGCTCCTTGTCCCGTTGGTTGTAATCATAGACTGTATCAAAGAATCGCTATTACTAGAGGTTGTAATGGGAACATGTTCTTTTTGGCTGAGGCGGTAACTAATGATCATTTAAAAAATCCAAACCCGCTACAAATCAATTCATGGAGTTGTCCATGAACGCACCTGAAAGCAATAACGTTACTTGCTTGCAATGCCATGATTCATGTTCGCTCAACTGATAAAGTTATAATTTCCGACTGCACTTGAATTGGACAAAAATCTCGAATTCCCGCCAGTTTCTGCGCGCTAGCCACTTCAAGAAGCATAGACCAATTTACCTTTTTAAGTCAAACTTGCATTTTTTTTAGTCAGTATCTATTCAATATTAAACGTAGTTGAAAAAGCAAACGTCCTGGTTCTGATAGTTTTACTAACAGTGTTGTTTATGTCGTGAGCAGTTGAAAGACCAGAATATAACGTTAGCTAGTTAAGTTATCAATTTAGCTTACTTAAAAAAGGTTAGCTAGCTAGCTAAGTTAGTAGACCTTGGCTAAAGGCCTTTGCTGTATGAACCAGCAGAATCCTTTTTATATTCAACGTTTAACCCGTAAGTACTAGCTAGCTACATCGAGAATGAAAGCCGCAGAGGATCAGGTTGTTGAAGATGATACTTGTTTCCAAGATGATGAGGTGAGATTTCAATTTACATTAATGTTGAACTTTGATCCATTTTAATGTTAGTGGCCTTCCATGACATAAAAAAAAAATCACCCACAGATACCAATTTATAGGTAACGTTAGACAACATAAGTTAATATAAAATATTTGTATTCCAAACAAACAATTTAGGTAACATTTCAAAAATAAAAATAGTTTGACAGTCTAATATTTTTTTAATAAGGCACTGGTAAATTATGGTTAAGTTATGCTACTGACGTTTTTAAAGTAAGAGCTGTATTCTTCCCTTAATAGTCAAGCTTAATGATACTCCTCAGCAACTACCTCGTTTATATTTTCTTTTTCTCTAAATCTAACAGGAGTCCTTCTTCCAAGACATTGACCTCCTCCAGAAACATGGGATTGTGAGTACAGCAGGCTGCCTGTGACATATAGTCAGAGTTGTCCCGTCAGATCAAAAGTCAGTTTTCTATGTGAGCATCTATGGCAAGCACTTTTAACATTTAAAAGCTAAGTTTGACTATCCAGAATTAACATTGTAGATATCAACAACGTCTTTCTGACTAGTCGTAATTACATTTTGGATAGTTGGAATTGTCATTCAAGATATCTGTAACGTAATTGTGACTAGTCGAAACGACAGTTAGAGATATCTGTAATTCATCTGAGATATCTGTTTTGACTAGGCAAAACTGAATTACAGATATCTGCAATGACGTCATTGGACACGACATTCAACTCGTCCCACATCTTTCCGTGCGTTCATGGACATCGGAAAAACGTTGGCGATGTGCTGTTTGGATGCTCGCATGAGAAAACAGCAGAAAATCTTTTGTTATTGTGGCCTCCATGTTTTCACCCACCTGATGCTCTCGGCTACGGCCAACAGTTGGTGGCAGTCATGCAAAAATATGTTATGCCAAACGCCAATATAACAGAAGAAGAAGAACACGCATCCCGACCATGTGAACGCTGCCAGTCGGAAAAACAACGTAACCAGGGGGCGGTGCCTGTTATTCCGAGGTGGCATGAACGCAGGGTTAAATGACAATTGCGGATATCTGTAATTCAGTTTTGACTAGACAGAATGAAAGTTAAAGATATATCAAACGTCATTATGACTAGTGCAAATTATTGTGCATGACGTTGCTCTATTTTAGATATCAATCAGTGCTAATTACAAGTTAACATTTAACAGGTGCTCGCCTAAAGTGGGATGTGGGCCTAATTTGCATACAGATATCTGCAACGTCATTTCGCCTAGTCAAATCTCAAATTTCAGATATCTAATCAAAATTCATTTCAAGATATCTATAACTTGATAATAGATATCTACAATTAAATGATGACTATCCCTAACTGCAGTTTGAGATATCTACAACTCCATTTTGACTAGTCATAACTCCAGTTACAGATATCTACAACGTCATTTCGCCTAGTCAAAACTTAATTTAAGATATCTCAAAATGAACATGTAGATATCTTGAATTGAGGTGAATTAAAGATATCTTGAACTGGAGTTATGACTAGTCAGAATCAAATTGTAGATATCTCAAACTGGAATTACAGATATCTACAATTCAGTTGCAGATATCCGTAATTCACATAGTGGATATCCGCATCTGAATTGTAGATATCTGTAATGATAAACCCCATACAAATGAATGTCAAAAGTGACATCATTTGTCCTAGGAAGAATGTCTTTGTGGATATCTGAAATGACAATTATGGATAGGAAGAATGTAGTTGCGGATATCTGAAATGTTCTTTTTGACTAGGCAAAACTGAATTACAGATATCTGCAACACATATCCAGTCTAGCTGTTAAATGTTAAAAAGGCTTGCCATAAGCATCTCTCTGTCCCTCCCCTCCTGTGACCACAGAATGCAGCAGACATCAAAAAGATGAAGTTAGTGGGTATCTGCACCGTGAAGGGGATTCAGATGACTACTCGCAAGGCTTTGTGCAACATCAAGGGCCTGTCAGAGGCAAAAGTGGAAAAGATCAAAGAGGCAGCTGGGAAAATGCTGGTAAAATGGGATTTTCTATTGAAAATGGCATGTCATTCTTCAACCTGTGCTTCTTTATTCTTGGGTCACTGAATTATTTGGGAACATTACAGAACATCTTATGTATTAGGTCATTTTCTTTACATTGTAGAATGTTGGTTTCCAGACTGCCTTTGAGTACAGCTCAAGGAGGAAGCAGGTGTTCCACATCACAACCGGGAGCCAGGAGTTCGAGTTAAGATTTACTCCTAATGTTGATAACATGTAGACTGTAGGATTTACACTACTGAACATATTTATATGTGCATTTACAATTACATATACTCGAGGTGGGAGATAGTGATTTACAGTATCCTCTAGAACAGCGTTGTCAAACTCAGTTTCACTGGAAAATATGAGTCACATCAAGGGCCAGACATGTTTAGTGTATTGACATCGAAAAAGTCAAATATCTTTGACTGTATTATTGCATGTCTAGTATACTCTTCTCACAGCGTGGTCGACATAAAGTCACAAAAAAAGTAACTTAGCCATCAAAGAAAAAAGGTCGAAAAAACCGAGGGAAAAAAGTTGGAGAATGTGCCAAAAAAATGGCGCCAAAATTGGCAAAAAACGTTGAAAAAAAGTGCCAATAGCGTCGACAAAAGTGACAAAAACTTCAGAAAAAGTGACAAAAACGAGGTGGGCCATAATTTATTATAAACCTAAATTGTTATGAGGGCCGGATCTAAATCTGCCAGGGGCCGGATTTGGCCCTCGACACATGTGCTCTAGAACTTTAGATGTTTTAATATTATGATATAGCTCAAATGTTTTTCATCATGGTCTTAAAGGCGACACAGAGTTAATTGATATCATTTCCCTAATTTGACTTTTCTAGCAAAGCAAAATTAACACTGGACGGGGTTATTTAATCCACATTACTAATGATTGTTTTGTTAGAGCACCACTGGTCATAACCAAAATATTGTCACACTATCAATATCAAGGAATTTTTCGACTTCACCAGATACACAGACAATTAAAAAATAATGTTTGAAAGTGAATCTGTTAAAGTATTGCTAATTCAAAGTAAAGATGTTACAACATATGTCTTTTATCTCTGCAGTAAACTTTTGGGTGGAGGTATAGAGAGTATGGCTATCACAGAGGCCTTTGGAGGTGAGATGTCTTTTTAATTAGATAACCGTATACTGTATATGATATGATTATATTGTTTAAATATCACTCAGTTTGCAGCATTGCGTCAAAATGTTTACTACATTATATCATCCTGCAGAGTTCCGCACAGGGAAAACCCAGCTGTCTCACACATTCTGTGGTGAGTAAGGAGCCTTTTGAAAATGGCTGCTTCAAAGTGGTTGATAAAACATTGTGCAAGTCAAATTCTGTGTTTTGTTTTTGGTTAGTCACTGCTCAGCTGCCAGGCGAGGATGGCTACTCAGGCGGGAAAGTCATCTTCATTGACACAGAGAACACCTTGTATCCTCATAATGGGAACAACCACACACCATGTGACTTGCAGTGTGGTTGATGTTGTGTACCTCAGACTTCACTGAAGCATCACATGTTTGTTATTTGTTGTCCCAGGAGGAACCTTGGCTATAGATAGTCAACCCATTGCCCCATACATTGTGCTGATTTTGAAAACATGTTAATGAGGGATATTCCTCCAGCAGTTGTCATAATGTGACTATACAATGACTGCTCATGTGTGTATTTGTATCTTTTCTTCTTGTTATTCTGTTTTCACATTATCCTTGACTCGTACCGGTCTGGTTCCAGCCGCCCGGACAGACTGAAAGACATCGCTGACAGGTTTAATGTGGACCATGGTGCTGTGCTGGACAACGTGCTTTACGCCCGGGCCTATACCAGTGCGAAACATACAGTTCATTTAGAACAGATAGATAGATTTGACGCTATCTTTTGGCCGCAAGGTTATAATATTTTGGTGTATTCAACTTTTAGTCTTGCTCGCTCCTCAGGTGAACACCAGATGGAGCTGTTGGACTTTGTAGCAGCCAAATTTCATGAGGAAGGAGGAGTGTTTAAACTATTGGTGAGTAAAAGAATGAACTGTAAAAGGCATGTATCACATATTCATCATGTTTGTGGTTTTACTTCCACCCTTTATTTTGGTATTCTCTGTGTGAAGCTATTGGAGGGCAAGAATCAGCACTTTCTTGTTTTTCTTATGTTAAAAAACTGGCATACATTCTAAAAGTAGGGATTCTTTCCTAGCTTTCTCATCCCTTCAGTCTCCTTCTTGTCCCCTCCCTGTTGTCAGATCATCGACTCCATCATGGCTCTGTTCAGAGTAGACTTTTCTGGTCGAGGCGAGCTGGCTGAGCGGCAGCAGAAACTGGCCCAGATGCTCTCCAGGCTGCAGAAGATCTCTGAAGGTCTGAACCAGGAGAGCGTGCTTATGTGCAAATATGTAAAAGCCACAAACATCAGCCACATCTTACCTGCCATGTGCAGTGCAGAGAATGTCTGCATAAATAAATATTGCTGTTTGGTGACTAAAGCCCTATTCGCATGGGATAAGTATTATCTAGGGACCTCGTGTGAATTATAAATTACCCACCCACGTCTGATTTTCATCTGGCGCATTCGAACGGGATAAGCAAAGCCTGTGATTTTACTCAAATTTAGTGACATTAAGCAACAGTAGAAACATGGGTGTGGGTAGCTCTGCTACGTGTGTTTGTGTGTGGTCAGATCTCGAGGACACACACGCACACAATCTCAACCGGGTAGTCAGTCATCGTCCGAACTGCGACCTCTCCTTTTTCTTTCTCTCACTTTTTTCTCCAGATGGTGTCAAGCAGGGTCCGGTTAGATGGATAAAACAAAACATTTCACCAGGTTAAAATCTATTAGCTCAAGCTTTACGCTTGATTTATTTGTAACATTAACCTCTAATTATGAAGTGAGCCCCCTCGCTTGATTGTGCATTATTTTTGATAAGCTATTGCTTGGAGATGTCTTGTCGTTATCTCTAGATGTATGATAACATAAAAATATACTTGCCGCATGCTGCTATACATGTCATCCATCGCCATCTAATCATTCTATTTGTCTTCGCACTTGTGGTGGTTTTCATCTTTCTCTTTCTGCAAATTGTATATGATGTATAGCGACATGACCCAGCATCCAAAACACTGTCAAAACACTCCAACGCACCCTCCATTCTTCGCCAAAGATGGATAAAAAGGCGCAAAAGAAGGAAATAGGTACCTTGAAAAAACAAAAAAGCCCCGCCAAATCCTGGACAAATCAGAGATGCCGATTATCACAGGACCTCCGTTTTCGGCGAAATATGGTAGGTCATTTGCGGGGGAATTATTACTTTACAAATTACAGACATGACCGATTCGCACGGGATTAAGATCACAGACAACCTCCGCAATTATTACAAATGACTGGAGGTCACCAGGTAATACTTATCCCGTGCGAATAGGGCTAAATTCAGCTTTGGTGTCTCTTACATGGTGGTCTCAAATATGCATAAAGTATAAAGGAATCATTTTCCTAATAATGATGATGATGTTTGGTTTTCATTTATGTTTTTCTGAAGAGTACAACGTAGCAGTGTTTGTCACCAACCAAATGACAGCTGATCCCGGTGCCGGAATGACGTAAGAGTCATTCTGCAAAAAAAATCAGACAAGTTTTGTGCTTGAAATTCTGTTTAGTTGCTGACTCATTGAGCGCAACATTGTTTGAAGCTTTGATGAGATGTTTATTTTTGATTTGTGTCCTGTCCCTGTTTAAGGTTTCAAGCTGATCCCAAGAAGCCCATTGGTGGGCATATCCTGGCCCACGCCTCCACCACCCGTATCAGCCTGAGGAAGGGGCGTGCAGAGATGAGAATTGCCAAAATATTTGACAGGTTGTTGGCAGTTTTTGTTTATATCAATAATGCAGGATTTTTCATAATTACACCATTTATTCTCTAAAATAATGGCACAAAGTAATGAGTCAGATAATGACTTCTTAATACTAAAAGGGTCTTTGCTGTAGTTTAACATTGCTTTTAGTGTGTGCTAAAGTAATACTACACCCCAAACTTATCATATGATGTGAGTATTAAACATCCATTTTCAAAGTAAACCTATCTTTATACCTGCTCATCATCAACATAGGCTTAACTAAAGATATGAAAACCTTTTGTTGGATGATTTGATATAGTGGTGAGCATGCAGTGCATAGTGCAGGGCTGGCTTATAGTATAGAGATTTTATTTGAACTGGCAGGAGAAGCTGTGCGAGATGTATAACTTGAGAAAAATGTTCTAGGATGTGTGAGTAAACTAAAAATGGTTGCTAAGACTTGATTGTTAGGAACTTGGATCTCAGACATGACTCTTAGACTTAAGTCATACTTTTATTTGAAGAGTTAAAACGTTTGGGACTCACATTTGCTCTTTCTTGATATCCTCTAGTCCCGATATGCCTGAGAACGAGGCTACATTTGCCATCCTTGCTGGAGGAGTTTCTGATGCCAAAGAGTGACGGATAAAAGGAAGAGAGACACACATGTTAGCATAGACCCCTGTTCCTGTCAGTTTAAAGTTATTTATTTATTTATTTAATTACATTAACTTCTTCAAGTTACACTGACAATCTTGGCCCTGGTACGATTGATGTATTTATTCTATTTATATGCTGTTTTGTAGTATTTTTCCTGTCTTTCATAGATAAAATAAACACAAAAAGACATCCGTTTGTTATGTACTTTTTATAGTTCATATTTCCTGAGATTGCTCAGATTAACTACAGATAATCCTGCTGCTGCTTTCTTGGTGTTAACATGCTTGAAAGGCCTCCAGAGGTCATGCTCAGAAAGGGAGATGGGTGTTGAGGTGCACCCATCCATTAACCTCTGCTTCAGCTGTTTCTGCAGGTTGGCTGTCGATGGCCTCAAAGCGACATTTTTCATGTGACATTGTTGATAAGCCTATCTTTGCGCTTACTAAAAGAAGGAATACATAACGGTGTCCGTCTGTATGCAAATGTTTATGGGTATGTTTACATTTTTAATGTGTGTATATGTATATATGTATTTTATTTTACTCTTTAATTTATCTATAGACTGTAAAAAATCGATGATAACCATTGATGTATTAGGTGGTACCGTGATTGTACACGAAGCAGAAGTTCGGTGCTGGCCTCTAGCGGTGTTTGCAGGACATGCAGCAGCCGTACTGTACTGCACACCACTTCTCGTCGGCTACGGGATCCATACGCTTGCGAAAGCAAGGTTTAACAAAGCAATGGGAACTTCACCAAATGTGATGCTAAGAGTCTGAAACACACCAGCAACTAAACGCGTTTTATCGGAACTATAAAAAACCTCCACGTTCCCCGGCAGTGGAAAGCTTGTCAACTCTGGAAAAAAAGGAGCGATGGACCCGAGTGACACAGCCCCGGATTCGTGGGAGCTGGAGGAGGATGCCGAGGCCCCGGCTGCCGCGGCAGAGCTCCCGACTGCCTTCGCCGCACTCAACGTCAACGCCAAGCCGTTTGTCCCCAACGTTAACGCCCCGGTGTTCGTACCAAGCTTCCTTCAAGCAAGTGCCGTAGAAATTCCGGCTTCAGACGGTGGGTGAATGTCAGACAGCTGGTTGGAAGTTAGCTTAACTTGCTAGCTTGCTTGCTAATCCAGCTAAATTAGCCTTCCTTTCTGCAACTCGCTGTGCTCAGTCCAGCCAGTGCCACAGTTATCTAATTTCCACTAACTAATCAACAAGTCTGCTAGAGTGATAGTCGTGTGTTGTAACGGTCAGTTAGCTAATTTATAACACAGCAACAGTCACAACAAGACGTCAAACGACCGTCCTTGTCTAATACATATTTATGAAAGTTTGACATGCTTTGCTTTCTCTCCTCAAAAGGTGCCCCTGACCCATTTGCCAGCATGGAGGTGGCAGAAACAGCCGGTATGCAACCACATTGTACTCCAGGCACTGCATGTTCAGGTTATTAAGTTACTAATCTATCTGTCAGGCAGGTTGTTCACCAAAGGACAGGTGTGGTTCTAGGCTCAGGTGTGCACATCTACCTGCAGCCAGATTTAAAATGCCAGGCCAAACCTCATGCAGACTAGGAGAACGTGGATGCTCACCTTGAAGTCAAGTAGGTTCACTTATTGAGCCATATTTGGGTTGCAGGCATTGGTAAACCAATGTGCATGGGCCTACGTATAATATGATGCAATCTCACTCGTCCATGCCCAAAATAGACCTCCCACTAGCACACACTGTGATATGTTTCAAGCGCTGCATGGCTGAGACCTTGGTTTGCTCTGTGTGTCAGAGCAATTTGAATGTATTTGGTTACTCCAGTCACTTTGTGCTGACTAGTTGTAATTTGCCTAAGTCAGGTTCATTCACATTTTTGGCCTGTCCCAGATTGCTGTGTGCCTCTATAGAAGTTACAGAGAGCTGGTGGTGTTTTTTATTTATTATTTTTTTAATAAAGTGTCTGAGCACTGCAGCTGTAGCAGAGTGAGTGACACAGGGACAAAAAACCCAAAACGGATGTAGTGTATATAAGAGACCGACATTTCCAGGCTTATTCATGGAAATACTCGTTCTAATACTCGACCTGTCACGTTTCTGAACACGAAAGAAAAATTATAATTACAGCATTGACGAGACTCGTCTTTCTGAGTTACCAGCAGCAATATCTCACTGGCTGATCATAAACGGGGAGGGTTAAGAAGAAAATAGGGCTTTGTACATGACTGCTGGGCTGCATAATTTCATAGTCACGGAAATGGGAAGCTTATTTGTGTGTTGTCATGGGAAGATCTTTCTTCTGCAGGGCTCAGCAGATTTCTTCTTTTAGTTGTACTTGTTTGCTCTGCAGAACATCGCATTGACTGTGTTTCTAACTAGTGGACAGGACTAATGAACGATTAACTGCATACCGCAGACAGTGAAGTCTTGCAACTCTTTTTAGGCTGTCTGTGAAGGCAAATTCATGTTATGATGTCGTCTATCCTTGAGGTTTTTATGTCACACGCCACTGTCATCATTTTTTTGCAGCGGTTTAGATTTTTAAAATAGAATGAAGAATTTAGGATTAGAAATTACCAAACATCTGTAGAAATCTAGAAACCTAGAAACCTTGTGGTTGAAAACCAAAGAGTAATTTGAGCTGTTGTGACAGCATATGCATTTATTTTACTCTGACAGATCGGATATTGAAGTTACAGTTTATTTAATACATTTTTTGTTGTTGTAAATAGTGCCAAAACATCAGTTTTCTTAAACTCTGGTCAGGCAGTTTAACAGCAGCTTCACTGGAATAAAGATACATTTACATTTAGAATGAAATTACATAACTAAACCTGCATTATACACAATCATTATATATTAACACACAAAAGAAACATAATGGCTACAATAAAGCATATGAATTAATGATAATGGTTGAGGAGGAACAAGTGAATAGCATGACTTGAATCAGTTCTCTCTTTTGAAAATGGAATTGTTTGTTTAATGTGTGCAAAGGGTATCTTATTCCACATTTTTGTGCTAATGTGGTAAAAGGAAAAAACTGGCAGAAATGCCTCATCTTGAATGAATTCCAGGATTCAGAATCAATCAGGATTCGTGGTGAGTGCAGGGTTTCATTCCAGCCAAAAAAGTAGGTCCTTAAATAGTTCCTCCTCCTTCCAAGCTGTGGGTTGCCTGTAGCATCCAGACCTCAAAGAGAAATAGCAGGTGTACAGGTGTAGTAAATGTGTACTGTACGGTTCCAGCTCCAGTGGAGAATGGAGGCACAGAGGCAGACATGACCACCGAGGAAGAGACGTGGGAGCAGAAGGAGGAGCCGGGGGGAGGAGGAGGAGGCGGAGCAGACGAGGACCTGAGTTCAGGAGGAGCCTGTGAGGGGGGCGCGGCGAGGAACGAGGACGAGGAGATGATGGAGGAGGAAGAGGAGGAGATGCCCATGCCCAAAGTGGCTCCGGCGCTGCCAGATGCCCCCAAGAAAGAGCACGTGAACGTGGTCTTTATCGGTCACGTGGGTGCGTCTCTTTATCACGTGTACAGTATGTTTATTCATTTTATCCGAGGAAGATTGTGTAAAGTTTTATTCGTCTTCTTTTTGTCTGTTAGATGCTGGAAAATCAACTATTGGAGGACAGATCATGTGAGTAATCCAGTTTTAATTTAGTTCTGTGTTGGCTGATCACAGTGCTGCAGGACTGCACAATAAATGAAAATACAGTGGCTTGCATAAGTTTATACACCCATACTAAAGTTGCCCAAATAGATGAATTAAAAAAAACATCTTTTGGAAATTGATCTTAATTCCTTTATATAAAAAAAATAAGGAAAAATCCAACCTTTAAGGACACCACTTTTCTTTGTCAATGAATAATGTATTGTAAAAGTATTTTAAAGGCCCGTTATTTCATGGATCCAGGATACTTTGCATCCTGATAAAGTTCCCTTGGCCTTTGGAATTAAAATAGTCCCCCATCATCACATACCCTACACCATACCTACAGATTAGCATGGTTTTATTTCAGTTAGCCTAATAGCTGGTTTGATTTGCATTGAGAGATGATCTTATGGAAAGTACCCCATGCCAATCTCAAGGTATGGTGAAGGGTTTGTGATGACGTTGGCTGCTATTGTTTACTTCAATACTTATGCCCCCTGTATTTTAAGGAAGAACATTTATTTATTTACGATACATTATTCATTCACAAAGAAAATTGGTGTCCTTTTTAAAGGTTGGAAAAAAAATTCTTCCTTTTAATTAAGGCATTAAGATCAATTTCCAAAAGATGTTTTTTTTCTCTCTTTTTAGTCAACTTTAGCATGGGTGTGTAAACTTATGCAAGCCACTGCATCTATCTATTTCTTTTAAATGTGGTAAAGTGTGCCTTACTAATTCACCCACTGTATAGAGAACTGTTTCCAGACCTGTAAAAATTAAAAACATTTATGTTTATAGTTGCCACACTAGCTGTCTGCTACAGTGTACCAGGTTTTCCAGTTGAAGCCCCAGTTTCACTTTTTAATGCAGCAGATGCAATAAATATGAAGTCACGTCCATGGCCGTCTGTTGTGTCAACTTTCCCTGTTTTCTACTTTCTAGGTACTTAACTGGAATGGTGGAAAAGCGAACCCTGGAAAAATATGAAAGAGAAGCGAAAGAAAAGAACAGGGAGACATGGTGTGGAGAAAAAAAAAACCTTTGTTTTCTTGTGTCTACAATCAGCATGCCTTTTAATTATCATATTTCTTTATTATTAATATATGTGAATAAATTGCAGTAAGCTGTTTTTAAATATTTAAATGAAAGCAGCTCAAAAGCGCGGTCAGTTTGACCTACCCTATATTGTTGTTTTGGCTGTTTTGCAGCTAATCGCCACGGACTCCAATGTTAATCATTCAAGCAAATATTGCAACAGGTTTTGATTCCAACAGGCTTGTTTGTTTTATGAAGCAGTTATGTAGAACAAAGGAATAAATTATCATGGCTGTTGCAGGTACCTGTCGTGGGCTCTGGACACAAACCAGGAGGAGAGAGACAAGGGGAAGACGGTCGAGGTCGGGAGAGCTTACTTTGAGACGGAGAAGAAACATTTCACCATCCTGGATGCCCCCGGACACAAGAGCTTTGTCCCCAACATGATCGGTGGAGCGTCCCAAGCCGACCTGGCCGTCCTGGTGAGATGGACAAACGACAAACCCTAACACTAACTAGCCCTAAACCTCAAGACACACCCAGAGATTAAATCCTATACGGACACAAGTTACATAAATGGGCCGTACTCGATATTCAGAACATTCATATAAAAGCAGTAAATAACGATTTGCTATGTAAAGATATAGTGGAGTAATGGCGTCCCGAGCAGAGAATGAAGTCACACTCTGTACATCACACTGTAATCCAAGCTTTTCTGTTCTTTGTTTTGATAGCCATTCCAGCTGTGCGTGCATGTGCATGTCCGTGCCCTGTGCGTCGGTATCTGATGCCAAAGGGCGTGCCGAGGCGTCTGTGTTTGACAAGTTGGGGAAAATGGCCTTTTAGAGCTGTTTGGAGGCAATCCCAGATCACCCTTTTTTTCTGAATATCAAGTACAGCCCCTTTTAATTATTCCACTGATGTTTCACTGCAGCAAACAAGTTTAAAGTGTCCGTATTATGAAAAAAATCACTTTTTCTGGGAGTTGTGGTGTTATTTTGTGTCTCTGGTGCTTTGACACGCATACAAACTTTAAAAAAAAAAAAAACACCCATGCTGTTTTGAGTGAGATACGGTTTCTGAATGTGTCCTGCCTTCAGTCTCTGGGTGAGCTGGTCAAAATCTGCACGGCTTTCTACTTCACTAGCCGACACGAGGGGCCTAGGGGGTTAACTGTTAGCATGCTAGCGCTAGGATGCTAGCTCGTTCTCTATGGCAAAACACTGCAACAACACACACAAATTCACCCTAATCTACAAAATAAATTCTATAGAACTACTTGCATGTCCCTGTTCTGCAGGTACTCCACACAAAGTTGGAAGTGCGCCCTCGTTTAGAAGAAGTCTCCCGGCTAATCCTGCCTTGTACAGGCCGAAGTTGGAGAAACGGCTAGCTAGCTCATGTAGTCCTTACCTAGCTAACTGCGTATGTGTGACTGACAACAAAGATGTTACAGACGTTGAGAGGTCTCACTCTATAGCCAAAACAGAGACCTGACACTGGGTGAAAAGAGGAGCTGCAGCAATGTGCAGTACAACAAACATGTTTTTTTTTTTTTTAATTAAACCACGTAAACGTATTCTGATACAATCTCAAATTACAATTATGAACCTGAAAATGAGCATAATATGGCCACTTTAAACAAACACCCATGTACACATCTGTGCAGCATAATCCATTCTCCTGCTTTTATATCCCTGGCTCTCTGGAGCTCTGTGCCCCGCGATGGTCTGGAAAAGGCGGCTGTGTACCGGCGGCACAGAGGTCCCCCCAGCAGCGCGTTTTCATTAGTCATCGCACATTTCTAATGTAGGATTTATGCGAGAGTAACAAGGGATATTTACACACACACACACACAACCAGGTGAGAATAGGGCCTAACTGTCACTTAACACTGGAATTATTTCTGCCTCCTTTATTGGTTTTGTATCAGGTGATTTCAGCGAGAAAGGGGGAGTTTGAGACCGGCTTTGAGAAGGGCGGACAGACACGGG
Organism: Perca fluviatilis; assembly: GCF_010015445.1. Lineage (NCBI taxonomy): Eukaryota > Metazoa > Chordata > Actinopteri > Perciformes > Percidae > Perca > Perca fluviatilis. Next base: position 20,985,448 of record NC_053132.1, on the reverse strand, counting down.
AACATGCCATGCTGGCTAAAACAGCAGGAGTCAAACATCTCATTGTCCTGGTCAACAAGATGGATGACCCCACTGTCAACTGGAGCCTAGAAAGGTGAACAGGGACTGGGTTCAAATAGATACGACGTGTTTACGTTTGCTTCAATGCTGCGTCAGTGGCGTCTCCACATTTTGTTTTATGCGTTGAAATAATCAATTACAAACACATGGCACCAACAACGTTGTCTATCAGTGAATTATTACAATTGGTGTTGACTGTCTGTTTTATTCAGATGCCCCTTTTTTATAGCTCCCACGTTGACTTCTGACTCCTTTTTGTAAAAATCCATGATGTTGTGCATTTCATATTTCAGTAAATAATTGCGTCTTTTCATTACTTTTCTGCAGGTATGAAGAGTGTAAGGAGAAGCTGGTTCCATTTCTAAAGAAGGTGGGCTTTAACCCCAAGAAGGACATCCACTTTATGCCTTGCTCCGGACTCACAGGTGCCAACCTCAAGGAGCCCGTAACTGAATGCCCCTGGTACACGTAAGTCGGCTCTGTGATGTTCTATGTTAGCAAAGTATGTCTAAGTACTCCCATTTTTATATTTCAGCAGTCATGTTTGAACTCATGAGTATGAAATGTTGACTGCATGGTCAGGGCTGCTCTTTCCAAAAAGGAACGATAGATTCAGGAAAACCGGTTCCCCTGCCAGAAGTTTCTGTTCCTGTATTGCTACATCAGTATTACCTTTTAATCTGCCTGGTAATGCGTCACTGACACAATGTTGATTCACAGCAGTGCTGTTCTTGGCAGCATCTGCCTTTTTAAAGGAACATATTGTTTTCCCTGAGAGATTGCAGCTCTGTACTGTGGACTTCTTAAACACGTTGCCACTCAACAGGTGCTTATTCTTGTTTATGATAGTGTTAAAGAAGGCCAACAACATGTCGTCATGGTCTCACCTTTTCATTTGCTCGGAGTATAAAAAGACTAGCACAATTTATAAATACATATCTGTACAACACATTACAGTGAAGATGTTTACCAACTCATTAAGGAGACATTGGCCAACAATAACTTCATTGGTATTAGTGAAGAGAAATTGTAATTGTGCACATGGTTTTATGAATAAGCTTGTCCCACAGCTCACACGGTTCACAGAAAAGTATTAGGGTTTATGTATTTCTTTTTATATTTTGTTTCTGTTGATGCATCGGGTTGTGTGGAGTCTGGACTTTTCTTAATGCTGGCTGGAATTTATTTTCTGCTGGTTCACACTTAATACACAGCTGTGGTTTAATTAAAACTAAATACATTTGCCAAAGTTCACTTGAAATAAGAGTCCCCAGGCTGTCACAAATCACTTAGTAGCCCATGCTAGGACACAGTAGCTGCACTCATGAAGACATGTCTGATAACAGAAATAAAATGTGAACAAGTGACTATTGTGGGTTTTTCTTTCTTTACCAGGGGTTTGCCATTTATTGCCCATCTGGACAGTTTGCCAAACTTCACCAGATCCAACGATGGACCAGTCAGACTACCTATTGTAGACAAATACAAGGTAAACGGCTGGAGAAAATAGAGAAAAACAGACCTCTGTAGCAGCTTGTCTTCTCCACTGCTTTTTTTTTCCCAAGCAGATGAGTGGGTGTCAAATTTTCTTTTGGTTTTTGTTCACTTGGCCCAAATCTTTTTTTATGTTCCCTCTCCAGTTTGTCACTCTCCTTCCTGTTGGGGGATCTTCCATGAGCACACCAACATGATTATAAACACACACACACACACACACACACACTGCAGCCTCTGCATAGTCAGTGCTCTTTAAGATAATTCAGCATCTTGGCACTCGCCTCGGTTTAGATGTTGGAAGCCATTCAACACATACTGCAAGTGTTGGTGGAATTAAGTTATTTTGCAGCTCTCTCAGTTGTCCCTACATTACTATAAGCATCTTTCCCTTTCCCACTCATCTTTTCTATTTATCCTATTGTCTTTAAGTTGTTTAAATACTCCTCTCTCCCTGTGACTACACAAGAGCCTTATGTAGTGGTTATATGACTAAGCAGCCCCAACTAGAGTTCTCCTGATGAGCAGATCCGCTTTCTTTGCCGAGAGCTAGATAAGAAGATTGATACCACTCTTAAGTCAGTTAAATCTGTTATCTCCGTTAGCTTAGCACAAAGACCGGAAACCAGGGAAACAGCTAGTGTTCATTAGTGAGCTTTAGTGGTGCTGGTCGGCAGATTTTTCTTAAATATGGACAGAGCCTAACTAGCTGTTTCATCTTTTTCCAGCCTCAATATCTCATCTCACTTTTCACAAGAAAGCGAATAAGCCTAATTTCCCAAAAGGAGGGCTTGATTCTCTTCCAACTTTGCATATTTTTCTGAGCATCGTGTTAGGGCCATAGTTCTTGAAATTGTGTGGGAGTTTTTTTTTTAGCTTGAATATATTCACAGTATACGCCGATCTTCTGGACTGCTACATACAAACATACTTAATGGGCTCGAGGTGCTTAAATTATAACACTTTTACAACCAAATAGCTGTGTGCTATGTAAATGAATCTGAGACGAGTTATTATAAGACACAAGTACTGTATATTGGACAAAATAGTGCGAGAAAACCAAAGTCAACAGTTGCTTTCATACTGTATGATAACAGTATTTTACCAGCGTTAGAATACTAATATTTGCCTGCTTTTATGTGAAAACCACATATCTCCAGAAGGTCAGCTTTTCACAACAGAAAACAAACCTGTTGTCATCCTCACACAAATGTATTTCTCAGCTATTGCAATAGACTTTTAAATAGTTTCTTTTTGCTGAAGAAATGGTTGAATTTTGTCAAACCAAGATACGTGGTTTTCATATTGGACAGTGACAATGTATTGTATATTCCAGAGTGCATTAGGTGTAACGTTACACTCTATGTACACAAGCCAGGTATTAGGATCTGAAACATTTGAAGGCAAATATTCTCGTCCCTGCCCAGTCGTCATGACTTTTTACTATTATTTTATTGATTAGCTAATGAATCACTACAAAGTCTATACAAGTAATGACTAATGTGCATCAACTTACTGATGGCTAACACTAAATTGCTGTGGTCATTCTTAACACGCGTGTGCCCCTGCAGGACATGGGCACCGTTATCCTCGGGAAGCTGGAGTCTGGATGCATCAGTAAAGCCCAGCAGCTGGTCATGATGCCAAACCGGGTGAGATCTCCTCCGTATGACTTTGCTGCTTCTCACAAGGGACCAATAAACCTTCTACTAGGAATAACTTCAAGGCCTCATTCTTGTATTAAATTTACTGCAGCCTAGATGTAAAGAAGGTCCTGTTACCGAAATGATAAAGTTGTATGTATCCTGTTTCAGTACAGCAATATTGTGTCTATTTAAAATATTTTAAAAGGTGTGTGTGTGTGTTGCAGCACACAGTGGAAGTATTGAGCCTGCTGAGTGACGATGTGGAGACAGACGACGCAACTCCTGGGGAGAATCTGAAGTTGAGGCTGAAGGGCATCGAGGAGGAAGAAATCCTCCCTGGGTTTATCCTCTGTAGCCCTGACAACCTCTGCCACTCCGGCCGCACCTTTGACGCACAGGTACGTCAACACCAGATGACCAAAGTCACTGCATGCTGGCATCTGTTTTGTTTTTTTTCTTTCATTGTACATCTGACTTTCAGAGTCTACATTACTTGGTGGGGAGAATTTGTATCTAGACCCAGACCATGGTAATTGTCTGGGGTCTGTTTAAGCAGGGACTTTGTAGGCCAGAAGCTGTGGTGCAAGCCGATTCATTTGAAGGGCAGCCGTTTATGCAGAGCCACCGCTGCAATGCATGTTAGCAGCAGCACTTAGCTGCTTGTTTGATGCACAACATTGTTGTGATTTGATTTATTATTTGGTGTTTAGATTAAGTGTGCAGAAGCCAGAGGGCCCAACGGTTGAGAATGAGGCATATAAAATGTGCCGATGTAACCGATTTCATCAGTTAAAGACCCATTTAAACCCATATTCGGCCGCTTGTTTTTAAATATATATGAAGATATTGAGAGTATAGATAATGAACCAATATATAAACGGATATATCCGGCTCTATTTCAGTACTAAATAAATACATGTATTATGACCATGTCAAGTCAACTGATCTTTGGACGTCGCTTTCTCCTTTTATTTCAGATCGTCATTATTGAGCACAAATCAATCATTTGTCCTGGTTACAATGCAGTCCTTCACATCCACACCTGCATTGAAGAAGTGCAAATCTCAGTAAGTTACATGCTCTACTTTCCAAACTGTTGCTGAAACATTTTACGGTATTGGGAGTGCGTTTTTGTTATGTATTTTATTTGCTCAGCCAGTAGTTTCTGATCACCTCCTGGCCTTACTGAACTGCGGTTCAACTCTTTAAATCCCGACTGCAGGCCTTAATCTGTCTGGTGGACAAAAAGACCGGGGAGAAAAGCAAAACACGACCACGCTTTGTTAAGCAGGACCAGGTGTGTATCGCCAGGCTCCGGGCAGCTGGAGTCATCTGCTTAGAGACCTTCAAAGAATTCCCTCAGATGGGACGATTCACACTGAGAGACGAAGGTAAGGACGTTGTGTGGGTGTGTTAGTAAGACAGCAAGTCAAGGTGCTATGTAGTTACTGTGAAAATATCAAAATGTTTAATCCGCAGCCCGTATTCAGACACTGTGCCTTTTTAAATAAGCCGTCAGGACTTCTGTACAGTTGTGATGTCACAACTATACTATATATAGGAGGAAAGTGCCGCTATAGTGCGGTTACAGTCATTCCCCGGCTACAGTGACAGTGCAGAGACACCAAGAGCACAGATGCGGAAGACCCCGGAAACACTGACCAATCAGAGCAGACTGTTTTTTTGGGAGGGGGTCTTAAAGAGACATGCGCTAAAACGGAGCGTTTCAGACAGAGAGTGAATACAGATATATTCAGTATGAGAAAATATTGTGTTTTTTTTAACATTAAAGCATGCAAACGTGTTATTGAACAAACCCAAAATACAAGTATAAACCTGAAAATAAGCATAATATGGGACTTTTAAGCTAATATGTTTTGTCACAGCAGAGATAATACATTGTAAATTTACTTGCTACTGTTCATGTCTGGGTTATTTTTCCATTTTGTCCCTCACTTCTCTTCATACACTCCTCCACTAGGCAAAACTATCGCCATCGGCAAAGTGCTGAAGCTGGTGCCAGAAAAGGACTAAATGCAACAGTGGCAGCATGCATGGAGTTCTACCACCTTTTACCAGAGGAGAAATGCTGCTAGAGCCGACCCAAATAGTTACTTTCTCTTTACACACAACTATGCTGAAGAGAAGAACAGGGACAACAAGGAGTGAAGGAGGTAATAAAATTGCGTCAAATGAAGAAAAAAAGACTGAATCACTTTTTATGATGAACAATATGAAATGAGAGACCAAGTCCAGTGTGTCAGCTTTCTCATATTGAGAGCTCAGCTATGCCACTAATGTAGCTACATGCCCCCCCCCCTTCTGTAATCCCACGGCGAACCGTGCAGTCGGCAGGCCACGCCATTTGTTTTTAGAATGGAGATGGATGCAGTGTAACTGAGTTTGGGGAAGAGAAACAAAACTACAGAATGATTTCATATCATCCAAAAGACCAGAGTTAGCCTGTAGTTATAATTTGCAAAGTACATCTCCCGTTTTAAGAGTGGGATTAAGAATCCAGTGGACATTTTATTTGGTTTAAAGGACTGCTGTACCAAAAGTTTTTAGTTTGGTCTCTCTCCACATGAGATGGTTTAATTGGATTGAGCTCACACTCTGATGAAACATGGGTACACACACTTACACAAACACAAACCCACACACAGCTGTTACATAATTGAAACTGAAAATAAATGATCAGGCTGCAACAGAAAGGTGTATTTGTTTTCCTTTTTAATAAGTATTCCCATTTGGTATGGCTAAATCAATATCCACAGTATCAATATTAATACCAAATCTTGACATTCAGCATACTACTATAGAAGTTTCCTGTCCTTTTGTAGATTTATGCATTTTAATATTAATATAATTGGATGTACTTTGTCAATTCCTCAGACTAAAAAGCTACTATTTTTTTAAATCCATTTTAAGCTGCCATACATTTGCAATTTACTAAAGTATTTTATGAAACATTCAGTACAGATATTTACATATAAAGACTGCAATATCTATATCCATCATTTTAAATTGAATTAAAACAATCAGGAGACATCCTCGTACATACAGTATATCTATGAGCCAACCATATTTACTTCCCTGGGTGTTCAGAGTTTTCGTACAAATAAAGTTTTTTTGTATTATGTGACGTAGAGTATACCAATTGCGCATGCGTGTCTACAGTTCCCACACGTGAAGCAGACAGCATGGCCGATGGAGCAGGAGTTGCGTTGGACCGGGCACAGGTAAAAAGAAAAAATGCTTTTATCGCTGAAATACATTTAAACTTTATAAATATAATTTCGGTTATTAAACGTTAACATGACTGTGATAAGTTACATTGTTGTGAATCGACAGCAGCTGTAAGCTAGCTAGTATCAGCTGACGTTAGCGTGTTTGCTTGCTGGTTTAGCATAGATACTACACTGCTGTGTTTATATTATGTACTTATGTCCATTGGTTTAGCAACGAAGCTAATTCGCAGTGGCACAGCAACAAGTCTGAATCCCTAGAACTCTGGAAGAAAGTTTGTCGGTGGGTTTACAAAGTCTTTTGTGACAACGGCGTTAATGTATCTGCTAGGTCAAAAAGGCCGTCCAGGCTTTGCAGGCTTTCCTGAAAACCAAGTCGACCAGTGACTCCCTGTTCCTGGACGAGACTCAACAGATCAGCATGCTCTTCACCCTCTGGAAGATCCCCAAAGTGGCACAGTCCATCCGCATGTGAGTCCACCAGACAGGAACGTAAAGCAGCCTTCCTGCCTGACCTGTAGTTCTTCTGTAGCAGATATTGACTCACTCTCGTTTACCCGACTTAGTTGATATTGACGTGACGTCTCATTCCGCCCTCAGTCCCTTGCCCCATGGCCAGCGATCTGACACAGACGACATTTGCCTCTTCACCAAAGATGAGCCCAACATGACCTCCGAGCAGACCCAGAGGTTCTATAGGAAGCTGCTGGAGGAGAAGGGAGTGAAAAACATCACTGAGGTATATCTACCAGTCCGAGTCATTAAGCAGCTATTGATTTGGTCATTCTTGCAAGACCATCTGCAGACAAACGCATTGCTCAGCGTGGATAAATTAACAGTGGAGTATGGGGAAATAAAAAATAGTATACATTAGGGGTGTACGATTCAGAAAATGTTACGATTCTATGCCGATTTTTAGGCTCACGATTCAATTCAATATCGATTTTCAATTCAATAACGTAGCTACTTTGTGTGTGTGTGTGTGTATCTATCTATCTATATGTCGATCTATCCCTTAGTACATTCATCTTGAATTTGTATTTAGTATCTTTTATTGACCATATTATTCATGTGGATTTGTTATTTTAACATCCTGTTATGATGTATGTTGTGTGTAAGCTACTGGGATGTTGAATTTCTCCTTGGGGGTCAAAGTATCTATCTAGCGCTTTACCAAGTTTTTGGGAAACCTCGTATTGATGGCAATGTCCCTGTATCCGGAGCAGATCATCCCGTACAAGGCCCTGAGGACGGAGTACAAACCGTATGAAGCCAAGCGCCGCCTGCTCGGGAACTGTGACTTGTTCCTCTCAGACGACCGCATCCGCCGCCTGCTGCCATCCCACCTCGGAAAACATTTCTACCAGAGGAAAAAGTAAGCCCTTTATTCTTTGGTGTTGTCAGAGTTGTACCTTCAATTCCTAATCTCTTCAATACACGGCCAACATTTGGTGTTGATCTCAGCTTTTGATCCTATTGTCATATTCATGTCAGAGGGACCGCTCTCCTCTGTGAGGCGCTGTCTGAGAACAATGTAAGAAATTGATTATGAAAACAGAATGCAGCTTTTACAGTTACCCTATTAATTGAGTGCCTAATGTGCTGAAGTGTAATTAAACACGTAGAACAAAATAAAGTAAGTAGAAAGTTGCCCTTAAATCAGTAAAATGGAGCAAATAAATGACCCATATAATGTTAATGTTAAAGGTCCCATGACACGGTGCTCTTTGGATGCTTTTATATAGGCCTTAGTGGCCCCCTAATACTGTATCTGAAGTCTCTTTCTCTAAATCTAGAGCCAGTCCCACAATGAGCTTTCCTTAGTATGTGCCATTTCTGTAGCTATTGAGGGGGGGGGGGGCAAGGTGAAGGGTGGGGGTGTGGCCTTGACCAACTGCCACTTTGCTCGTTTGAAAGCCATGATGTCTCTCTCATGGGTTGGCCAAATTCTCTGGGCGGGCAAAGCAGAGAAAGGGGAGGTAACCTTGCTCCTTATGACCTCATAAGGAGAAGATTCCAGATCGGCCCATCTGAGCTTTCATTTTCTCAAAGCCAGAGCAGGATACCCAGGGCTCGGTTTACACCTATCACCATTTCTAGCCAATTGGGGACCATAGGCAGGCTGGGGGAACGCATATTAACGTTAAAAAACCTCATAAAGTGACATTTTCATGCCATGGGACCTTTTTTTTTTTTTTTTTTTCTTCTAATAAAAAAAAACTATTTTACACATTTAGTACCAAACAATGAGTTTTTCTGTAGCTGCAGTAGATGTATTCTTACGTCCATTTCTGTCTTTACCAGAGAGCCGCTGTCTGTGAACCTGCAGAGCAAACATCTGGCCAGAGACATCCAGAGAGTCATCCAGGGCACCAGCTTGAAGGTTACCAACAAGGGCTGCTGCTGGTGAGATGGTGTTCCTTTTGAACTGCCTAACACACCTCTCTGTGTAACTAACCCTTTTTTATTTTAGCTTCAGGGAAACCTGTTGTGTTTTTAGTATTGCTTCAGCAAGATGACAAACAACAATTTTAGTTTCACGGGATGTTTTATGTCTCGTCAAATTTAAGAGCACCTCTTAACAACTCTGTGTCAATTCTGGGAAGTGTATTGATATGGGGAATTGCCGGTGCCAAAGAGATTCAGTGTCAATCCAGGTGGACCCCCTCTTTCTGTGGAGCCTGTCTCTACACCTTTGATACACAACCTGGAATGTAGACCGGAAATACAAAAAACAATCCTGCATTGTGACTATTTGTATTGGTGCTGTTTACAGTGTCACATTAGAGTTTCACATAGTAACCCTGCATTCACTTATATGATGGATGTGTATTGTAGCATGGCCCGTGTTGCCCACGCCGGAATGACCGCAGATGAGGTGACCGACAACATCGAGGCTGCTGTCCAAACGGTGGCGGCCAAACTCCGCACGGTGAGTCTAGCTGCCCAGGGAAACGTCTTGTGTTTTCATCAACTTTGTTCTTTGTTGCTTCAGGGGCTTGTCTATACATTTTTAACTTTTGGCCACCCCAAGCTCTGTAATGCCTTTTCATGTTTGCATTGCTGTTTACAGAAAGGACCCGTGATGAAGCTCATCCACATAAAGAGTCAGACGTCGGTGTCCCTGCCCATCTACACCTCAGACCTGAACCACCTCGGCGTGCTGGAGGCAGGGAAACCTGCTCAGACGTCCAAGAAAGAGGCGAGTACAAGTTTGCCCTCACACGTTCGTCTTGTGTCCGAGCTAGATTTATAGAAACGACGTGTAAAACGACCGCCTCGCGTGTTTTGGGATTTTTCAGGGAGCTGCAGCCAAAAAGCAGGCAAAGAAGAACAAGACAGGGGACGTAAAGCAAACGGATGCTGCTGGAGAGGAGAAACCTGTGGAGGAGGAAGAAATCCCACAGCTGGTTCCCATAGCGACACCTAGCAAAAAGCCTAAACTGGAGGTCAGTGCTACTCCCAGCTCCTAGATTTAAATACTTAGTCATTTAAATATGTCAACTGTCTCGGGCAGTGTTGTCATCATTAAGTGGACTGCAGACCCTCATTGCTTTTCTTTCTTTGTAGAAACCATCCAAAAAGAAGCAGCTGGAGAAGGCACCCAAACCTGCTGCAGCCAAGAAAGGAAGAAAATCGCCAAACAAAATGACCAAGAAGGCCGGCAAGACTGACTCTAAAGTAAAAAGAAAAGTGCCTAAAGTGAAATGATTCTCAGTAGAGCATCTTTGCACATTGCCCTCTCGACATGGACATTTTTACACAGTACACAGGACCAGATTGTTCATAGAACGGTCAATATATTCATTCTGTTTTGTCTTTTTTTCGTTGGATGAAGCAGATTATAAACTTACCTGAAACTATCCACGGCTATCTTGTGTTCCCTGAATTCTTTGTAACAGGCCTTTGTCACAGGAGACAGTTTTATCATCGCAGGAAAACCACAGGTGGAGCTAATAGTAACTAGCTTTTTATTTTTTATTTAAGTGTACTGATAAGCCATGTCGGTGAGCATTCATACACAGTGACATGGCCCTCAAACTAGTAAAGCTTAAATAAAGTGCAGCCATTAATACTATTAATTAGATGTGCGGTTTTCCTGCCATGTCAAAATGTGACTGTGAAAAAAAACCAGACCTATAAAATGCTTCTGACGGCCTGGCCAGTGGTTATTCATGCAGATTAAAAGTGGGGATTTATGAACTATTTTGGCTACTATTTATTGAATGGGACACCCACATTTACATTTGGGTATTATTGTTGACTTGACAAAAAAAAGTATTACTTTTCTTACACCTTTTTTATCATTTCCTCTTTTTGACGTCCGTTCTATTAGTTAGTTGTCAGCATGGAGGAGGTAATACAGATATATTTATCAGTGATTCAAGCAAAGTTAGAGTAACACCCAGTATGTAAAACAATGACTCTTATGACGTCTTTAGCTTTAAGTTGTTTTAAAACCCTTGGTTTCAAGTCAGCAGGCTTCATTTTAAGACCATCAAGTCCAACCATTAGGTTATAAAGAATACTACATGCTTTCATACACTTGTTAACGTGAACTGTGTATACACACCTTTTGTGGGCTTTAACATCTGAAGTGCATTAGCCTTGAGCCCTGTTAGTTCATGGTGAATTGAGCCATCAACGCTGTGCATACAACTGCCAGCTGTATCCGATGACATGCCTATTGTTACTGAGATCATGGCTTGTACAGCTGCTGCCTGCTACTCGCATGCGATAACGCTACGTGGGCGCATCTGTGAGGCTTTGCATCTTAATAATACATAATGATCTGAGACATTGATGAATGAAATTCCCTTCATTTCTACAGACAGTGTATTTATTCGGAGGTATAATGCAACAAGATGGTCACGTTATTGTCAACAGGTGGGCTGGGTCTGTCTATTCATCCAAGCCCTTCCTGTGCTGTGTGGGCGTGGTGGGCCATCTGGAATTACAGTGCTCACAGGTTACTGGGCAGGAGGAGAGTTAAGAGATGCATCATGCACACAATCTCGTGTTGATCATAGGGAGGATATATCTCCTTCATATGACTCTTGAGGAGGTGGCTGCGTTGATTTCATCCGGGACTGGCTGAGCAGACGGGGACAAGCTCATCGAGGAGCTGCTGTGGTGTTTCCATTATATATATACAACCATGGAAGCAATTGGAGAAACTTCATTCCCAGAAGACTCTGGGAGTCGAAGCCTGTGTCCAGACCCTGACTCAGGCCCTGCAGGCTGGGCCCACCTCCACAAACCCGTCATCGTGATGGTGATGGGATCCCTGATGTGTGCTGCAGGCGGACTCCTCTTCCTGCTCCAGTCGCTGGGGGTGACCGAAGCGTGCCAGTCGGTGGCCTCGGCCTGCCTGTCCGTCGGCCTGATGTTTGTGGTGATGGGGCTGGTGTGGATCCCCGTACTGAAAGAGAAGCAGAGGCGCAAGCGGTGCTGCCAGGGAGGTGCTTGAATAGAAGGGACTCTGTAAATGTGAAAGTGGGAACTGTTTTTTATTTTTATTTCTTTTGTCAACAACGATGCAACAGTTTCTTTTAAACCATCCTCCAGTCATAAAGCCGCCGTGGTTCTGGCTGATAACCGCTTGCGTACATTGTACTTTGACCACTGCAGGTTGTTCCGTGTGTGTGTGTGTGTGTGTGTGTGGATATGTGAGCGAATGAGGGTTACACTTCACTGTCCTGCAGATCCACATCTGGATTAACTCTGGCAACTTGCTCTGGAGGATCCCCACTGCCACCATGTCAACATCTGTACAGGTGGAGCCATACGCTGTGGAGCCGTACCTTGTCACGGAGACAAGGTACGGAGGAGTCGGCCGCTGCAAGTGCTCCTTCTGGTTCGCGGTGGCCCACGACATAGTGGGTGTCTTCATCATGATGGTGGGGGTGTTCGGAGGGATCGTTCTCCACGATTTGTTCATCTACGCGGGGGCTATCGTCATCTTCCTAAGCCTGATCTGGTGGGTGTTCTGGTACTCGGGGAACATCGAGGTGCCACCCGAGGAGCTGGAGGACGACGTGGGCCTGATCAAGCTGAAGAACCGTGGGCTGAGCCGGGCGGTGAGGCGCGCGTCCGAGCGCCTCTCCAGCACGATCAGGAACTCTTTCAGAAAGAAGAGCAGCAGGCCCGTCAGAGAAGCCCCCGCAGGCAGCAGCACAGCTTCAAACACCGGCACAGAGGTGTCGCTCTCCACTATCTATGACAGCACCATCGCCTCCTCGCCTCAAGGGTTAGTGAGAGAGACTTTGTCAGTATGAGCTAACCCATCAGACTGTAAAAAAAACCTGTCACTGAACCTGGATCTTTATATTTGCTTCCTTTGCTCGTCAGCTTAAAAGGGATTTTTTTTTTCTTTCTGTGTTTGCTTTGCTCACACGCACCAGTAATGATTAGACAGCATTTTGAAGTCTTGTCTGGATAACATCCAAATGTTCTCATCTAGCTGATAAGATGTCAACTTTGCCCACTATAACACAGTGTTGCAAATGGCCCGGATGTAGAAATCTCTGCATTCTCATTAGGCCACAATTTTGTTATGAGTCATGTTTGGTTGACCTTGTGGTGACTGTAAATAGAACAAATAAAGGGTATAATAAGTTAATGATGAGGCTGACTTTTATTTGGGTAATATGTGACAAGAATATTTATTTATTTTGTGAATACTGGTAAATTGAAATTTCATAATCTCACCTGTACAGATATACTGTATAAAAATGTCTCCAACTGCACTGAAAAGTCCCTGGAGGTTCCTATAGATTCATTATTAATGTTCAATAATGTTGCTCTGCTTCTGTATAGTAAATAATTATGCAGGAGATGTCCGGGGGTGTGGCAATACCACCTCTCTAAGAAATATTTGACTAGCCACCAAAAAAAGCTGTAAAATGTTCTGGTTGTTGACGTTTTTACAACATTTTATGAAGTTATTTAACCGCCTTATTGACTTATCTCCAGCTGCCAGGAGTATTATTCTGGTAGAGAAATTCTAAATCCCTTTATGTACTAAATATTGAACTCTCTCGAACCTATCTACCCAATGCATTGTCACTAACTTGTGTTTTTGTAATACAAACACTAGTAGTAGACCAATTGTTCTACATCAAACAGTGGAAATAAAGTTGTGTGATTCTACCTTCATCTTCTGGTTTAGCCAATGCTTTAAAGGTCCCATGTTATGCTAATTTTCAGGTTAATAGTAGTTTTTGGGGTTTCTACTAGAACATGTTTACATGCTGTAATGTTCAAAAAACATAATATTTTTCTCATACTATCTGTCTGAAAATACCAGTATCCAAGGGCGTAACTTTGGGTTCAACATTGGAGGGGTTGAGATCTCCACTTTTGAGCAAAATTGAAATTTTTAATGTCAAACACATCAATTTCTGCATTCTGGTGAATATTTCTGCAACAATTTGTGCCTTTTCTGCATCAAAGTATGGTGCAAATGTCTTTATTCATGCTAAGGAATAGGTTTTTGGGGTCGGCTGCACTGGCCAGTTTTGATTATTTGGTGGTGGTGGTGGGGGATTGCCCCCATCCCCAGTATTCGCCCTCTGTCTGAAACTGTCTCTTTAAGCCTCTGATTGGTCAGTGTTTTTGGGTCTTCCACATCTGCGTCCTCTGAGTCTCTGCACTTTCGTTGCAGCCGGGGAATGACTGTAACGGCACTGTAGCGGCACTTTCTACCTACATATAGTATAGTTGTGACATCACAACCGTACAGAAGTCCTGGCGGCTCATTTAAAGGCACCGTTTCTGAATACGGGCAGTGTGCATTTCTCTGTGGATTGAGCATTTTGATACTTTCACAATATTTATATAGCACCTTGACCTGCTTTTAAAAAAAAAAACATGGAAATCTCATTCTTTACAGGATGGGACCTTTAACTTGTGTATTTGTCAAGCTGAAATCACATTTCACAGTCAATTCAATTTCAAGTTGTATCTTGACAGAGCTAACCATGTAAAAGCAAAGCATAACTAGTATGAATATATAAGATCACACACTAGAAGTGTCCAGTCATTGTTAAGTCTTTGTTTTTTAAAAGAAACTCTTTTCAGATCAAGTATCCAAACTGTAGCCTCCAAGTAAAGGAGAAATCTAAAGTTATCTTGAGTTATCTAAATCACAGACAATCTCTTCCAGGTCTGGTCTGACAATATCTCCTGTTTGTGATCCTCTAATAAAGCTGACACACACACACACACACACACAAACCTTGGATTAGAAATGACCAAAGTGATCCGAGTACAGATTTCAGCGGACTGTGAAGATTCTCAGGTCATCTGATTACCCCTAAGCCATAAATCAGCGGCTTTAATCCAAACTGGATTGTTCTGCTGGTTTTTATGTGATTTGCAGGAACAGAGGCTCTGGCACTAGATCAAAAGCCAGTGAATCGTCAAAGTGATTACAAATCCATCCGGACCCCCAGAGGTTGATTGAAAGGCAAGTATCCTCCTGAAATAAATACATCAAATGTGATTCAGTCTCACAAACGCCACCCTGCTGTCGGAAATACTCACTAATGCAATAAATGTGTAATAATCGGACTCTGAAAATAGTGTCTTATTCACTGTTGCTTGAGTAATGTTACTCACTACAGTGCGCAGCTGTTTCAGGAGCCACCTGAGCCTTTTTAAATATTTATTCCGCAGTAGGAACCAATGTATTTGGGTTGCAGTACATTACAGAGAAGTCAAAGTATTGAGTGACGGACTTATGCATTGTTGGTTTTGGTATTTTAATGAGATTTCTTCACATTAGTAAAAATATGTAATATCAGCAGCCTCATTCTTTAGAATATAAAAGAAAGAGAGTTAAAATGAAGGAAAAGGTCTTTTGGCAATGTTTGATTTTTAAAAAATAATTTTTCTGGTGTTAATATGTTTCATAATTTATGTTTAGTATGTGTGTGTTGTCTATATATGCATCAACCACCAAGGCAAATTCCTTGTTAGTACTTACTTTAATTGGCAAAAAAAACCTGATTCTGATTCCACCAATGTCATTATTGATAATGTCAAATTGATTTCCAGACTCTTTAAAACCAACGTTAGTTTGTGAAAACTAGCGTGTGAACAACGGGAATCATATATCGGGCAATAAAAAAAGAAAAACAAACGGGATCCTCAGCAACGTATAAGCAACAAATACAAAACTCCAAATAATATTGTTCATGTTCGAAAGGGGGGATAGGGAAGAGATTTTATAAGGTCTGGCAGCCATTTCTGGATTATTTTAATTTACAATTTCCTGCTGGAAACACTGGGACATAATTGATTCACAGGCTCTGTAACTCTGTTGTATGTCAGTTTTTTTTTTTTCCCTTAAAGTATGTTTTTGTCATTTTATTATTGTATATGTTGGGGTTGCTGTTTGGGGACTTGTTAATTGTTTTATAAGTGTTTACAATTCAAAACCCAATAAAAACATTGGAATAAAATGGGGTAGGAAGAAGTTAAGAACTGTTCTGGTCCTACCCACTCTTTATGTTTTTTATACATTACTCATAGATAAAAGAAATTCAATTAGCATCCATCGGTGTCCATGTTCAACTCGGTCGGCTTGAACAAATCAACCCTTTTGGACAAAAACAAGAACAAAATAATCTGAACAGAGGAGCCAAAAAATCCACTGAACAGTCAATAAACAAGAACTAACCAACACAACAAAACGCACTGGTCCAGCTCATAGGCATTCAATATTTTGTTTCTGAATAGTATTTTTTTTTTAAGCTCATTATCACAGTTATTTCCCAGACTAACACCCTTTGTAGTAATGCAGTGAAGTCTTGTTCTTATTGTTGTTGTTTTTTTGGAATATACAGATTCCCACACTGCACATGTTACAGTTTTTTTTCCAATTGCTAAAACACAATTTTGCAAACTTAAACTTTTGCAAATACTTAACACAATTCACAACTCCACACACCCAAACTTCAGAATGCCTCATATATCCTACAAAATGAAGCACTGCAGCCAAAACTTCATATAGCATTATCGAAATCAAACTTTTGTACCAAATGGCACACACTTCATTCATATTACCAGATTTTTGTCTAACCAACTACACACTGTTGGGCATAATGAAAAGCACTCTCATCTTTAGTATGCTTTGCCATAATACTAAAATACTTCAGATTGTAGAAAATTCTTCAGATTGTTCACATGCACAGAAATATTTGCAGATACACACACACATGCTGTTGAAACATTTTTATTTATTCATTAAACAAGTCAGTGCAGCATATGCACAGCTGATATATTTACATTGGACGGAACAAAAATATGCTCACAAAAAAACAGTGAACTGAAAAAGAAAAATTGCAGAAAAAATTTGCAGAAATGTTAGAAAAATCAAAAGGTGCTCACCTGTGGTCTTTTCATAGTGCTTACTTCCTGATTGAAGAGGTAACAATTAACCATTGAGGAGTTTGGCCAGGTGGCACATGTAGGTATTGGCCAATCAGATCATGTAGTGTCATTTTGAATGGCAGTGTTTTGAAATGGCAGACATGTGACTTTATGTCAGATTGTTGTGTCTTATGCAGAGAACCGTGTTCAGTGCATTTAAAAAAGTGCCATTTTGAATTGCAAAATGTGTGTAAAGCAGAAGATGTGTTTAGACTTCTGGAGACTTGAGAATAGGTTTTGCTCTCTGTGTGTCAGTTTAAATAATTGTGCTATGCATGTCATTTTAGTGTGTTAGCAATTGGAAAAAAATAATGTAATAATGGCACATAATTCTCCCATGCTGCACAAACCTTTATTTGGATGTGATGTAATGTTAGGCCCATTTCAGCCACAAGAGGTCAGGAGCGCACAGGTCTAAATTGTTTGTATGCTCTTACATTTATAACATAATATCACAGTCTGCCCTCTGCTGATCAGGGTCTAAGCCAATCTGTCATTTCTAGCTGTTTTCGGTAGCGAATGTCATCTGGATACTGATATAACAGAATAAGAGGCTGAGCTAGAAGGTTTGGAACGCTCATTTGGATAGAAAGACCATTTAGTGAATACATAGTAAAGACTGTAGTTGAGACGGTGTAATGATGAGCAAACAGATAATGTTCACATGCGTTAGACCTCAACGATACGCTCCTCCAGGCCAAACAAATGTGTTGAAGGCATTTTCTTCCCCATAAAACAGTCGCAAAGCAGATATTCTGAATATATTGAAATGTCAGGTTTTTTTTTTCACATTACATGTTTACATAACAGGTCAGTAACAGTCATTTCTGTTAACCTTTGGCATGTTCATTTTCTTGTAATGCTTTAAACCTGCAAATCCAATATTATCATCATAAAATAATGCACCTGGTGAAACAATAATATAGAAAAATGGGTTCTTTCTTTTCACAGTGCAGGCTAAGGTTTGCTGCCACAGGAATTGGACCCTCTGAAGCTGGGAACAGGCAAGTTATAACATACCTTTACATACTTTCTGGCCTACTGCATATGAATTTGGTTCTGTGAAAAAAGCCCAAAGTCCACCCCAAAGGGACTTACCATCTCCAACAGAAAACACTGTTCACAAACTGCTCCAAACAGCTCTGCTGTAGTCCAGCCTTTACTTCAGAGACAAAACCGTCTCACTTTGTAACACACGTTATAATGCTCACCTAGCTGCTAGCGTGGCACGCCCTCATACTCTGCTTCTGACTGGCTAGTAGTCCTTACCTAGCTACTGCGCATGTGGAACTCCCAACAAAGATAGAACAGAAGTGAGATGCCTCACTCTGTAGCTAAAACAGAGAGCTCAACACACACCGGGTGAAAAGAGGAGCTGCAGCAATGTGCAGTACAACAAATACATGGTGTTTTTTGAAAATTAAACCATGTAAACCTATTCTGGTACAACCTCTAAATACAATTATGAACCTGAAAATGAGCATAATACGAGCACTTTCATTCGCATAATGGTACTGTGTGCTAATTGCGATGACGATCATCATCATCATCTGCCTATCAGGCTGTTCCTGCTGTTCCCACTGGTTACGGCCCCTGTACCAACTGCTGCCCCCTCCTGTGTTGACACATTTACATCTGTTGCTCCAGCCATTTCAAAACAAGCTCTGAATGGGGAACGCATTCATTGATTTATATGCCCCTTGGTGCTGTTTATCTCATTTATTGTCTTGCAAAAGATAACTGAGTCTAATCAGATCAGAACTGATCAGCGGGTTGTGTTGCACATCCTTAAATGAACTATAAATGATCAGTAATATGCATTTAAAAGGCTTTCAAATAATTTTTCATTAACATTGAAATGGTTTAAAGCAAGATAACATCAGCTGCTTTTTTGAGTACATATTTATTTTTCAACACTTGTTTTTCAACACTTCAACAGTTTCTGTTGCTTTTCCTGCTTTTGTCTAGTTGTGACATCATTCCGTTCTAGTCTGTGAAATGGTGGTGGGACCATTGACTCTAACAGTCGATGGGTGGGACACATGATGCTTCTGCTGCGACGCCCAACCTTCATTTGGTGAGAAAATATGTTAATATGTTATCATATATATATATATAACTTTTTTCAAATAAAAAATGTGATGTGTTAATGTTGCTTCACCCTATCTGCACAAATCCCAGAAAATATACATTTTAAGCATACAAGCATGCTTAAAAAAGTATGATACAAGATGATACAAGCATGCTTTTTTAAAATCATATTTCTGCATGTAAAAGTCTGAAAGTTAACTTTTGTAGTTCCACAACACTTACAAAAAGACTACAACACCCACTAGGACTCTCCTGTCATATGACAGCTGTGTGTTTTGTCATGTGATCGTTAACGCTGCTCAGTCAGTCCGTTTCCTTTGCTCGCAGTGCCACAGGCTCCTTATTGAAACTGAAACACTTCATTCCTCTCCTAAACGGACCTCCACATTTTAGACGGGTCCTTTCATGGCTCCGAAACTACAATTCGGCTTGCACTTAATACAGTTTATCTGCTCACCAGGCTTTATACAACTCTTACATGTCAGACTGGGGTAGACTCACAGCCCCAGCGGCTCCCCGGCAGGCCTCTCTCTGTTCACCGTGTGAGCATCGGCTCTCACGCCGCGGTTGAGTGGGTCCAGCTCGGCCACAGAGACAGCATGGCCCCGGTGCATCGCTAGCCTGTGCTCTTTATGATTAAAAGCACATCATATCGGCGGTAAACCGTTTTAGCTTGGATGCCACTACTACCGGGGTCTGGCTGTCAGAATGAACGGTGAGTTTTGTTGTCTCATTGCCTTTGGCTTGTCGCTCTCCCACAAAAAAAAAAAAACATATCATGCACGCAAGAGCAGATTTAGTAACTTGTTAGTTCCCTCCGTGCTCAGACATTAAGTTTGGGGTTTCTGCTGACTCGTTAACGGCACCGCAGCTACTTCCCCAATGTTAATAAACAGCAAATGACCTTTCTGGTCCGTCAAACCGTAGCGATTTATTAACAAAAGAAAGAAAATGAAAGGGATTCAACACTGCATGAACGCTCTTGTGAATGTGAACCTGTCCAATGCATGACTAACCGCACCACCACGCTGTGACAACCTGGGAAAAAACCACTTGGTCGTTTGGTTTTGAAGTGGCAAGTTAACATGAGAGGCAGTTATCTTGAGACTAGCCTTGAGGTGGAGGTGAAGTGTGGTTATGACTAGTCGCTAACGTGGGTCCCTCCTAAACATGTGGGTGGCGGAAAGGGACTGCTCCAGTTTCCATCACTCTGCAACTGCCAAGGTGCCCTTTGGCAAAGCATGTAAGCTTGTAGAATATTGTGTTTGAACTGGAAAACTTTATAAACAAACTGTTTTCTATATACTGACCGTGATGGCCATGACTTTCACCAGCAGTTCATTCCCTTCCTCTCCTTTTAAACATGCATCATTTACACAGGTATGACTGCAGTGACTGGTAATTTATTTTCTTAATCCATCATCAAACTAAATTTGGGCAATTTCCTGTCCATTCACCTTTTGCAGGCACTCAGCAGAGTGATACCAAGAGACAGCACCTCCTGGAGAGACTGCTGGATGCTGTCAAACAGGTGAGTCGCCGGTTATCTGTACGTTCTTTGCGGTCGAGATCATAGTACCAACACTTTATTCCAAAATCTGCCAGGGCTTTTAGCATGGTGAAAAAAAAAAAAATCACTTCACCTTAAACATGTGAGGTGTTGGGAAATTATTTACAATGGGTTTGTGGTGTCAGAATACCTATTAGTTCCTTTATTCACTGTGCGCACCGAAACCCACTAGAGGAAGCAAAACTGAGCATTATTTACAACTTTTGCAAGTTGATCTTCTATTGAATTCAATGCAAATATATTGAGTATATAGAAGGCAAACAATAAAGAGTAGAATATGAGTGGTTTCTAAGAGTGCGAGATTTTAGTTTTTGCCATTGAGCAAGGAAACCTAACACTGGTAGATGGGGTTTGATGTGATGTCCTTTCCCATACACAGAGGCAAAAAGAAAGTGGGGACTGCATGTACAGTATTGGGGTTAGTCTGGGCTATTATATATGTACCGTGGCCGTCAGAGTGGATGGCTAATACCTCTGAGGTTGTGACTAGCAACACCAGCGCACCTCAAGGAACTGTTCTGGTGCCATTCCTCTTCAATTCTACACCTCAGACTCTGCTTTCACCTTTAACTCTGGTTCCTGCCGCCTCCAAAAGTGTTCCCGACGACTTCTCCATTGTTGGATACAACGAGAACGAGGAGGACTGATAAAGAGCCTTATCACACGGTTCAGCAACATCACCCGAAGCTCAACATCGCCAAGTCCGCAGCAGTAGGAGGGCCCCCTGTCCCAGTTACCATCCATTGGGAGGAAGTGGAGAGGGTGGACTCATACAGGTACCTTGGGGTTCATACCAATAAAAAAAAACTGGACTGGTCTCACAACACAGACGCCTTCTTCAAAAAGGGACAGAGCACACTGTTCTTCCTGAGGAGGCTTGGATCCTTCAGTGTGTGCAACGGGCTCCTGAAGATATTTTATCAGTCCGTAGTAGCCAGCCAGCGCTCTTTGCTGTGGTGTGCTGGACTGGTAACATCAAGACTAGTGAGGCCAGCTGACTGAACACGCTGGTGAGGAAGGCCAGCTCTGTGGTCGGGCTGAAACTAGACCGTCTGGAGTAAGGGGAAGGGGAATGGAGGACACAATTAAAGCCATCCTAGGCATCTCCTCTCATCCCCCTCCATGATGAGCTGTGGCAGATGGGCAGCTCATTCAGCCACTGGATCTACCCACTCAGGTGCAAAACTGAGCGCCTCAGATGCTCCTTTGTAGCTGCTGCAAGAAAACTCTGCAAGTAAGGGGCAAGGCTGAAAACCAACATTGAATGGCCGTGACCTTCGATCCCTCCAGCACTGCATTAAAACCCGACCTCATTATGTAAAGGATATTACCACGTGGGCTCAGGAACACTTCGGAAAACCATTGGCAGTTAACACAGTTCGTCGCTACATCTGTAAGTGCAAGTTAAAACTCTACCGTGCAAAGCGAAAGCCACAACAACACCCAGAAACGCTGTCGGCTTCTCTGGCCCCGAGCTCATCTGAGATGGACTGACGCGAAGTGGAAAAGTGTGCTGTGGTCTGACGAGTCCACATTTCAAATTGTTTTTTGGAAATCGTGGACGTCATGTCCTCCGGGCCAAAGAGACCATCCAGATTGTCATCAGCGCAAAGTTCTAAAGCCAGCATCCGTGATGGTATGTGGGTGTGTTAGTGCCCATGGCATGGGTAACTTGCACATCTGTGAAGGCCCCATTAATGCTGAAAGGTGCATACAGGTTTCAGAGCAACATATGCTGCCATCCAAGCGACGCCTTTTTCAGGGACGGCCCTGCTTATTTCAGCAAGACAATGCCAAGCCACATCCTGCTCGTGTTACAACAGCATGGCTTCGTAGTAAAAGAGTACTAGACTGGCCTGCCTGCAGTCCAGACCTGTCTGCAGTCCAGACCTGTCTGCAGTCCAGACCTGTCTGCAGTCCAGACCTGTCTCCAGTCCAGACCTGTCTCCAGTCCAGACCTGTCTCCAGTCCAGACCTGTCTCCCATTAAAATGTGTGGCCAGTATGAAGAACAAAGTATGACAACAGAGACCCTGGACTGTTGAGCTACTGAAGTCGTACATCAAGGAAGAATGGGAAAGCATTCTACCAACAAAGCTTCAACAATTAGTCTCCTCAGTTCCCAAACGCTTGTTGAGTGTTGTTAAAAGGAAAGGTGATGTAACACAGTGGTAAACATGCCCATCTCCCAGCTTTTTTGGAATGTGTTGCATGCATCAAATTCAAAATGAGTGAATATTTGAAAAAAAACAAACAAACAAGTTTATCAGTTTGAACATTAAATGCCATGTCTTTGTAGTGTATTCAATTGAATATAGGTTGAAAAGGATTTGCAAAATCATTGAATTCTGTTTTTATTTACATTTTACGCAACGTCCCAACTTATACATACTTTATTTTCCAGTGCCAAATCCGCTTTGGAGGAAGAAAGGAGATTGCCACAGACTCAGACAGCAGGTAAGAGAAGCTGCCTGTTACCAAGACATTCTTTAGTTATATAATTGTGTTTTATTCAGCCCCCAAGAGGTGGTTTGGTTTGCTTGTGTAGTTCAAGGGCACTTCATGCTGTAGACTCCGACCTTTAGCCTCTTCTGTACAGCAATCTGGCAAATGCCCAGCTTGAGGATGGATTTCTTCACTACAATGAATAAAATAACCTTATTTTTTGGTTGGTATGGCCTTACTGCTCTCAACTCAGAGGGATATTTGAAGGAGCATCTCAGGGATTTCAGCACGTTTGGAGAGCTTTACAATATCCTATCATCATATCTATGCAATAAGAAGTTTTTATGACGTTCAATAAAAGAGAAAAATGGGTTATTTATAAAAGACGATGTACCAACCATTTTTCATCAGTGCTTAATGCTGTCAGTGAGAAATATTTGATGTCCTGTGCTGCTCAGATCTTATTTTGAAGTTGTAGCTACAGTTTTTAGTAGTACCATTTTCTGCCTTGTTATTGGCGTTTCAAATCATTGTAGGATAGAATAATATTTAGAAGTCTGGACTGTTTGCAATTTAGTGGTGGTCTTTCATCTTTTTATCTGAAACTATAAATGATGGTACTTCTAGTGGAGTTTAAAGTGCACCCATAAATTCAAGAGGCATAAAAGCACTCATGGGGTGCACATAGTCCAGTAACACGTCTTTGTCTCTGCAGGGTGATCTGCCTGTGTGCCCAGTTTGAAGTGGTGTTGCAGCATGGCCTGAGGAAGAGCCGAGGTCTGGCTCTCACCGCCGCTGCTCTCAAGCAGGCTGCAGGCTTCAGCACCAAGACGGAAGGAGGTACGATAATTAGCTGGCTGCATGGTGTCTGTTAAACTCAGGTCTAAAGTTGGAAATCAAGGTGGCAACTTAACTTTAACCTACAGCATTTACTTTGGAAAAAGCAGAACCGAGTGCTAACCTTGCTACAAGGTGGCGTAGCTTGTTATTTTGGAAGTCATGGAGGGTTGGAAGACACAGATGTGTCAGTGGGAAGCTCCGAGCTGCAGGATAACCACATGCACAAGCGCACACAACCTGGCTGTGAGACCAGATGGTTAGACTACAGACACAGTTCAAAATGGCATGCACAGGAAGGTCTCTGCTTCCCTGTTTCACTCTCTCTGTTGTCCTTAGCTGTCAGTCTTTAAACCTCCGTCTCTCTGTCTCAGTCTGTGGTGGGCCGCGCACCTGCTGTTTCTTTGCGCTCCTAAAAAGTGTCATTATAAATGCATGCTGTGTGCTCAAGCATTGTTCAAACCCTCAGACGTTTGTTTTAAATTCCAGTCAAGATCTCAAAGATGCCAAACAGCCTATGGCATGCTGAACTACGGGGAGATGAAATTATAGCTGGCACAAAAATGTGGAAGACATCTGGGATATTTCTAGGTGATGTAGTAGTGCAGCCATAAACAAATAACAGCCACCCTTCCATTTGACATTTATTTAAAATGTTTTCAAAGAAATGAGCCTCTTCTTTTCTTCATCCCACTAAATAAGTCTCATGTTTTTATTTGTTGCTGCTGAGATTTGTGCTCTATTGCAGTGGTTCCCAACCCTTTCTTTTGTCTAGATGAGGTCTAGCACCCCTTCATCGACACCACCCATCATGTTAAACATCTGTGAATTTGAATTGATTCTAAACTGGATATTACAGTGCCTTGCGAAAGTATTCTGCCCCCTTGAACTTTTCGACCTTTTGCCACATTTCAGGCTTCAAACATAAAGATATAAAACTGTAATTTTTTGTGAAGAATCAACAACAAGTGGGACACAATCATGAAGTGGAACGAAATTTATTGGATATTTCAAACCTTTTTAACAAATAAAAAACTGAAAAATTGGGCGTGCAAAGTTATTCAGCCCCCTTAAGTTAATACTTTGTAGCGCCACCTTTTGCTGCGATTACAGCTGTAAGTCGCTTTGGGTAGGTCTCTATCAGTTTTGCACATCGAGACTGAAATTTTTGCCCATTCCTTCTTGCAAAACAGCTCGAGCTCAGTGAGGTTGGATGGAGAGCGTTTGTGAACCGCGACTTTCAGTTCTTTCCACAGATTCTCGATTGGATTCAGGTCTGGACTTTGACTTGGCCATTCTAACACCTGGATATGTTTATTTG
Organism: Perca fluviatilis; assembly: GCF_010015445.1. Classification (NCBI taxonomy): domain Eukaryota; kingdom Metazoa; phylum Chordata; class Actinopteri; order Perciformes; family Percidae; genus Perca; species Perca fluviatilis. The sequence goes on along the minus strand of NC_053132.1, from coordinate 20,960,300 downwards.
TGAACCATTCCATTGTAGATTTTGCTTTATGTTTTGGATCATTGTCTTGTTGGAAGACAAATCTCCGTCCCAGTCTCAGGTCTTTGGCAGACTCCATCAGGTTTTCTTTCCAGAATGGTCCTATATTTGGCTCCATCCATCTTCCCATCAATTTTAACCATCTTCCCTGTCCCTGCTGAAGAAAAGCAGGCCCAAACCATGATGCTGCCACCACCATGTTTGCAGTGGGGATGGTGCGTTCAGGGTGATGAGCTGTGTTGCTTTTATGCCAAACATAACGCTTTTGCATTGTTGCCAAAAAGTTCGATTTTGGTTTCATCTGACCAGAGCACCTTCTTCCACATGTTTGGTGTGTCTCCCAGGTGGCTTGTGGCAAACTTTAAAACGAGCACTTTTTATGGATATCTTTAATAAATGGCTTTCTTCTTGCCACTCTTCCATAAAGGCCAGATTTGTGCAGTATACGACTGATTGTTGTCCTATGGACAGAGTCTCCCACCTTAGCTGTAGATCTCTGCAGTTCATCCAGAGTGATCATGGGCCTCTTGGCTGCATCTCTGATCAGTCTTCTCCTTGTATGAGCTGAAAGTTTAGAGGGATGGCCGGGTCTTCGTAGATTTGCAGTGATCTGATACTCTCTTCCATTTCAATATTATCGCTTGCACAGTGCTCCTTGGGATGTTTAAAGCTTGGGAAATCTTTTTGTATCCAAATCCGGCTTTAAACTTCTCCACAACAGCATCTCGGACCTGCCTGGTGTGTTCCTTGTTCTTCATGATGCTCTCTGCGCTTTAAACGGACTTCTGAGACTATCACAGAGCAGGTGCATTTATACGGAGACTTGATTACACACAGCTGGATTCTATTTATCATCATTAGTCATTTAGGTCAACATTGGATCATTCAGAGATCCTCACTGAACTTCTGGAGAGAGTTTGCTGCACTGAAAGTGAAAGGGGCTGAATAATTTTGCACGCCCAATTTTTCAGTTTTTTATTTGTTAAAAAGGTTTGAAATATCCAATAAATTTCGTTCCACTTCATGATTGTGTCCCACTTGTTGTTGATTCTTCACAAAAAATTACAGTTTTATATCTTTATGTTTTGAAGCCTGAAATGTGGCAAAAGGTCGAAAAGTTCAAGGGGGCCGAATACTTTCGCAAGGCACTGTATTTAAAGCTGCTGTAGGTAAGATTGTGAAGATCCAGGACTTTGCCAACAAATTTGAACATCGACAACTTCTCAGTCCCTCCCCCCTTTCTGCTGCAGCCCAAACCGTCTCCTAAGCCCCTCCCACACAAGGGAGTTTGACAGAACTGCCGGCCGGCATGTCAGACTACTAAACACTAACGCAATGTTTACTCACCAACCGTAAAACGATGCTAACTAGCATTTCAGCATCATATCAGACCGACCACTGTGCAAACGTTACTATCATGCTCACCAACGTAGCTTTGTGGACTTTTGACCACTAATAACCAAGTTAAAGATAAATCATTTATGGTAATTATATTACCTGTCAGAAGAAATGGCTACATCTGCATTGTTCTTCAGATCTTTAAAAGCTGTGGTGGTACCAGAGGAGCTGGATTTTTTATATTACATAATTCATATAGTTCTACTGGAACATAGGGTCAGTTTCAGCAAATATGACAAAGTTAGTTTTATAAGACTTACCTACTGCATCTTTAACTACTAATGATATAAAGTTGGTATAATAGTGGAGCTTACAATAATATTGTCATAAAATTGAGCTGTAAATGTTTAGGTGGGGTTGGTTAAGTTGGCATTTGTTTATTACTACCACATGAAGTTTCAGCCGTATATTTATTACTTATAATTTCATTTATTATAGCTGTTTTAACTATTTATCCATTACTTTTAGCTAACTGTTTCAACCATTTATCCATTATCTTTAGCTAACTATTTCATCCGTTTAGCCATTACTTTTAGCTAACTGTTTCAACCATTTATCCATTATCTTTAGCTAACTATTTCATCTGTTTAGCCATTACTTTTAGTTAGCTATTTCAACCATTTATCCATTATTTTTATCAAACTATTTCATCCGTTTATACATTACTTTTAGCTAACTGTTTCAACCATTTATCCATTACCTTTAGCTAACAATTTCAACCATTTATCCATTACTTTTAGTCAACTATTTTAACTATTAATCCATAAGTATTATTTTTAATCATCTGTCCATTAGCTAAGTATTAACGGTTTAATCTATTATAATTACTTTTGACCATTTCTTTTAGCTGTCTATAACAGCTTATCCTTTACTTTCAGCTAGCTACTGTGTTTCGACTGTGCCAACTATATTACTTTTAGCTTCTTTGCTTGCTTGCTAACTATTTTTCATGTACTTAGTTGCAACTTATTGTGTTCAGTTATTATAGTTATAGTCTATATCCTCGACATTCCACTTCCGGGATTGCTCCGGTGCGGCAGGAAATTCCGCTGGATACATGTCTTTTTGCTGATGTCCATTTCCTTCGCTTTCTTTGTTTTGGAATTTTAAACTCTGGTGGATTTATGAGGACTATGGTTAACTGCTCCTCAGATCTCTGCAGGGTAAATTGAGACAGCTAGCTAGACCAGGGGTCTTCAACAGGGGGTCCGGGACCCCTAGGGGGTCCTCAGAGTCAATGCAGGGGGGCCTCCAAATTATTAAGTTAAGTTTTTTTTCAAAAATTAAAAAGTCCTAACATGAATCCAACATATTATTGGCAAATATAAATCTCTTGCACAACTAAAACAACTTTTGAACGTAAAAGTTCCTCCAAAACAAGTTCCTTCCCGGCGCTATTTTGCAGCGGCTCCGTGCGGATTCTAGCACCGCTCATGACGATTGTGATTTGTTTAAAGAAATGCCAATTAACCAGAGCACGTTTTTCTCCCATCCCGGAATGCTATGTGGACTAACCAGACCCTCCTCCGCAGAGGTGGAGGATGGTCTGGCAAGGCAAGACTATAGTTGACTCACAATGTGTGGACATGTTTTTGAAAGAGATGAAAGACTAATTTCTGGTTTGTCAAATTATTTGACTTACTCCTACTCCACCTTTGCATGTACCCACTGAATAAGAAACACTGCTCTATGGTATCTCCATGCGGAAATGAACAGTATAAAAAGCTTTGAGATTCAGTTTTATTTGCAGCCATCCAGGCTTATAAAGACCTTAGGGACATTAGTTTCACATTATACTGAATTGTTTCTAATGTGTCATATTTAACAACCTCGTGGCTATTAAATCCAGATGGAGGAGAATTGCAGGACTTCTGTAATGGCTACCACGTCATTACCATTAGCACATCTGACATTTTCCTGTATTTCACAGTCAATTAGAAGAAAGGATTGTGGCTGAACTCTTGGATTTGGAGCTCCCTAATGAAGCCAAGCCCTCTGTCAAAGCCAGAAATAGCAGCAATAAGTTTAACACATTGTTCTGGGGTTATATGCTAATCATATGCAAAACCGTAGCATAACGCTCATTCCTATTAATTACGAAAAAACTTTACATTGACACAGACCCCCATGATTTTTTTGGTCCTTTTATCTTCTTTTTCTGTTTTTATAGAAAATAATACAATTGTATGAGTTCTGCTGTGAGTGCAAAATATGGAGAGGTAACAGATAGGAGGTCAGGATGGAGCTGTGTGTAAGGAGGTGTGGATATTCGCTAATGAATGTGCCGACTCTCGGGACTCTAGGAGTGTTTTCGCCACTGCTTCCCTGGCCTTTTGAACCTCTTGTCTAACTTAAGAACAGATCCGATGGAACTGATTCTCTCCTTCTTTGTCTATCTTTCCTCTTCCTCTCCGTTTTCATCCCCTCACCAGAATTTACCTTCTGGTTCTATGTGAAGGAGCATCTGAACCGCCACGAGCTCCAGCGGTTCTACTCCCTACGTCACATCTCCTCCGAGCTGGGCCGGGGCCGTGCCTGGCTGCGCTGCGCCCTCAACGAGCACTCGCTGGAGCGCTACCTGCACACACTGCTGGCTGATCGCCCACGCCTGGGGTTAGTTTGTGTGTGTGTGTGTGTGTGTGTGTGTGTGTGTGTGTGGATCTCAATAATAAAGATATTAGCAATTTCATATAACAAAATGTTTTTAAACGTTTGCATATCAGTGTGATCTTGCGTGCATGCTCTTTGCTGATGTTTTACTGCCACTCCAGAATCTATTCACCTCCAGAGCTGGTATTTCCTCAGCTGTGCAGTGTTTTTTTTTTTTAAACTTCTTTGTCTTGATAAGAGATGTTACTTCACCTCTCTTTTTTTTCTAGAACTTACTATGAAGACTGGGCTTTTATTCTTGATGAAGAGAGAGCAAGTATGCTCCCCACCATGGCTGCAGGTGAGTTTGTGTTTTAATGTTGCAGATAGTTGCAGGATCAACATAGTACACACCAGACTGTGGTGGGGGGGGGGGTCAAATGCTAGCGGCATGGTAAACATTACCGTAGTGTGAAATGCCACTCAAAAGGAAGTGTCCACCAGTTACCATGTTAATGTTGCATGTCATGCTATATCATACCAAACATGCATACGACCTGTATGCTACATGCCACCATTCAACATGTTGGCAAGACTACACATGTTGGCATGCTAATGTTACATAATACTATGTTAAAACTAAGGTTACATATTCATATAATGTAACATTAGCAAAAACATAACCTATCATATCATGGTCATTTTTGCATGCAGTTTTTTTCACAGTTGGTATGTTAACATGTTAACATTTAGCAGGTTAATACAACATGATCAAAGTAGAGCCAAGTCTGACAACATACAGCTGAGCCTGACAATTTGAGTTTGAGTCGTCCTAAATGGCCGACGTACAGAGGGAATACCCTTTTGATATATCTTCTTGTGCCACCCTCAGGCAAGGCTATATTTTTTGCCCCATTAGTGGTAAGGATATAAAAACAGCAAAGTCGTGTCCCCATGTTTTATATATCCAAAGATGTTATCTTCTTGGGGTTTAATGAGCATTACAGCGTGCTTTTAATCTCATTGAAATTTAAACATGCTTCAGACAAACGGAGCTGCTGTAAAAGCAGCAAATTAACTGACGCTGCACTTTACTTGTTTGTCATGACTAGATTTGGTGGGAATTGATGTCCTAACCCTATTAGTGGTAATGCCTGTGCTCTTACTCTTGAACTATTGATGAGCGCAAACTCTAAAATATTAAGAATACAAACCACTGATCTCACGCCAGAGCCTTTCCTCTCTGCTCATACACAGGCAGATAGCCGGAGTTCATCTTAGGTTGCCCACTCTGGCTGTGCGCGCCCAGAAAAGCTTACAAAGCACTTTGCGGAAGTTCAAAAGCTTTGTGTGATTTTATTACACGGATCTGTCATAAATTGCATTTCCTTCCTCTCTCTCTCTTTTTTTTTTTTTTTTTTTTTTTTTTTTTTCTCTCTCTCTCTCTCTCTCTCTCTCTCTCTCTCTCTCTCTCTTCATGCTACGCTGTTCAGGTCTGAACTCCATCCTGTTTGCCATCAACTTAGACAACAGGATGGAGTTCAGACCATCCTGTTTGCCATCAACTTAGACAACAGTGACCTGAACGGCGGGGTGATGCGAGGAGGCCCCTCGGTGTCCCACCTCCTCAAGGAGTCCACGCAGGGCATCGGCAGCCTGTGGAAAGAGTCGACTCAGGGGGTCAGCAGCCTGCTGCGAGAGATCAGCACCGCCACGGCTGTAGTGCCCGGCTTCACCCCCAGAGTGGACGGGGCCTCAGACCCGCTGCCTGTCCTCCCACGCAGCAGCTCTGCTGGTAGGAATCCCGAATCTTTAATATAGACTTGTTAGTATTGCTGCAACACGCAGAGGGTCCCCCGAATAATTTACAGTGCAATACAACAGCTGTGCAAGTAATAGAAAGTAGCAGATTTTCTTTTAGCACTTAACACTTTCTCAAAACTTTGCAGACATGACATCTATTTTGGGACTATTTCACAGTATTGTAAGGTGTTTCTGTTATTTTGTCCACCCTTTGAATACAATGAGTTATACATTGTGTTCCTCTGGCTCTAACATGTAAATAAATCACACAGATGCTGTATTTCAGAATTGCGGCATGCTGTAAATGTATTCCTAGAACATGTGTTTATGTCACAAAAGCGTCACAGAACCAGCACAAACATAAAGCAAATAAAACGACGTACGCTTCAGTTGGAGCATGTATAATGAATGCACTGGTGGAACGAATCCAGTGGATGCAACGCAAGGCGTCTGCAGCAGAGTGCTGCAGCAGTGATGAAATCCCCCATGAAATGAAAAAAAAAAACAACTTCCAGAATGTCGGTTCCTCCTTTGACCTCATTTAGCTTACTCTGCCCTGGTCTATTCCATCGGCGGGGGGGGAGGGAACTTAGACCGCTTTCTCCTCTTATGTTCTGCTCAGTGGGATGAACAAGCTTTTAAATTTGAACTGTGAATGAATGTCAATTCTAAGCTGTGTGCCAGTTCCTCAAGGTGGGAACCCATTCATAGTATTCACTGGTAGACTCACTATTGCACAGCCAGGCCTTTTGGCTTTAAAAAAGGAAGAGGGAGTTGGATGGATAGTGTATTAGAAAGGCTTAATTGAAATGAACTTAAGTTGCTGATGTCACCAGTACTAAACTTTACTGTATGAACATTCGGAAGGCAGCTAGTCCAGACGGGTGAAACGTACGCAAATTCAAAGTTTCACTTCATTCAAGTTTTAAAATTGAGGTTGTGGTTCACTTCTATTTTTTTTTTTTTTTTTTCTTTTCATCTTTTCCCACCCAGACTCAGGGCTGAGGAAGGAGCGCCGGCGGAAAAAGAAAGTCACCAACATCATTTCCTTTGATGACGATCTGGATGGGGGTGCGGAGGATGAGGAGGAGGGAGAGGAGGACTCCCAGAAGATGGGCGCCATGAGGAAGAGCCACATTCCTCCCGCTCAGAGAAGTGTGGAGGAAGGAATAGATACTTTGGAGCCGGCCTTCTCCGAGTCGCCAGCCCAGAACGGCCTGGCTGAGCCGGGCATAGTCAGCTGGGTGGGGTCCCCCCACCCCTCTCGTACTCCACCCACTACTACACCTCCTCTGCCTGACAGTAAGAGTATAGACTACGAGGATGAGGAGGAAGAGGATGACATGTACAAACCCAGAGCACAAACCCAGGAGGAGGAGAGGAGCAGCTCTGATCAGTGAGTCAGATAACTTCAGTTGAATGATTGTCGGGTTATAAAAAAGTATTAAGAGAAATATTTCATATTTCTCTGTTTGTTTAGTTTTTATTCTGACAGACATTAGTGTGGGCTTAGGGCAAACTACCCTTGGAAGTTGTTCTTTAAGTGCATGGGAAATGAAATAGGAGATCATTAACAAATAGAGTTATAATTAAAAAGTGCTCATATTTTTGTTTCATCCTGTTTTTATTTGTTGAGTTCTCAAATGATGGGCTGCTGGAGGTGATTAATAGGATCCAAAAGTCTGTGTTCCCTGCAGAGCACAAAATTAATGTTGGCTTAATTTGCCTATACACTGTGCAAGTTGCATTATGTTTAGTTCAATAAAATTATCTCAAAAAAAAGGACAAATTAAAAAAAAAAAAGAATCAGTGTGAAATGCGAAAAATGTAATGGATTTTTCTTAGATTTCTTACTCTGGTCCTGACATTTATTCACAACAGAATGAAGACCAGGCATTTTTAAACTGTGAAGGGAGAGAGATGTGAGGCAAAGATGCTGTGTGAGGTGAAAGGGACAGGTGCATGCTGGGGAATTAGTTACCGTAGTTTGACCCGCTTATTCAGCCCGTTTACAGTCCGCAGTTGCAGCAGTGGTCGTGACGCACAGCTCATACACAGAGGGAATTAATGTAGCGAAGATACGGAGCCATAACTCAGTGAAATGTGAACACACCGACATAATCATGTAGTTTTAGATTCAGTGGGACTTGCACTTTCTAAAGATATCATTATCTCTGATGTCCATTGCAAATAAACTTCCATAAAACTGCTTGGAAATCATAGCATAAATTACTCTTTATAACTCCAGAACTTGCCTGAGAATCGTCACATTTTTAAGTTTTAAAGGTCCCATGGCATGAAAATTTCACTTTATGAGGTTTTTTAACATTGATATGCGTTCCCCCAGCCTGCCTATGGTCCCCCAGTGGCTAGAAATGGCGATAGGTGTAAACCGAGCCCTGGGTATCCTGCTCTGCCTTTGAGAAAATGAAAGCTTGGCTTTCAAATGAGCAAAGTGGCAGTTGGTCAAGGCCACACCCCAACCTTGCCCCCCTCCTCCTCAATAGCTACAGACATAGAAATGGCACATACTAAGGAAAGCTCATTGTGGGACTGGCTCTAGTGGCTGTAATTCTGCACCAAGGCTGAATCAAAGAGACTTCAGATACAGTATGGCCACTAAGGCCTATATAAAAGCATCCAAAGAGCACCATGTCATGGGACCTTTTAAGTATTTGATTCATACTTGTGTGTGCATCGATGGGTACACTGCGAAAAGGAACTGCTGATATCTAATTCGGCATACTTTTATTGGTGTCAAAATGTAAACGTATAAAGACTGTAAAACAGGGCTGAAGTTGTAGCCCACAGGGCAACTCACTGAATCCATGGTGACATTATGTTTACATCCTCCAAAGCATTATGGGAGGCACAGTTGACAATAGAATGTGTTGTGCAGTCGAGGTTTTAATCCAAAATGTCCACGACTGAACTATGGGACAGAACAGTGAAATGTGCTTCTCTCTCAGGGAAAAGCCCCAGCCACACTGACTGAAGATAAATTGCTTTGATTTAGGGTGGTGGTAGGCAGCCTGTCCAGTGTGTCCACGTGGAGTCCTCTACAGGTGATGACCGAACACAGAAGCTCGGACATCCTCATTCCTCTGAACCCTGCAGACTCTCAGCCAGGTACTGTAGACAAAAGCCGCTTTCCGACCAAGTAGTTACAGGAACGTAGTTATAGGAAAAGTCCACTTCTAAGCAGATCTACTAACTACTCTCCCCCAAAACTGTTTTTAGGGGTAAGGGAGTGATGCAAGCACGGCAACAGTCTTTATAGCGTTAAAATCAGAAAACAAATACACCATGTATAAGTATGAACTAAATACAAAATCTAATGTGTGTATAACATATTTGTCACAATTTAAACAAGTCTCCCGAAGAGAAACGGGGATCTCTTGTCAAGGCCGCAGGTCACACTTGTTGAGTTTAACTCCAAAAAGACAGTTAACCACAGGTTCCCGTTAATCTTATGATGGACATGTGTTGTGATATTTAAACAAACGAACCGCTTCCAGCTTACAGCGGGGTCTCTGAGCAGGACTGGCTGAGCGACGAGCTAGCGGCCGGGGCAGGCGCTAGCTGGCTGTCGCGTCGCTTCATGGAGCTTCTCAACTCTGAAAACTTTGAAGCAAATTGTCAATTCAGCATCAATTTACGCAAGACTGACTATATTCAAAATCGAAACAGTTAATTTCTCGCCTAAAACGTTGCCGGAAGTGATTTTAGTGATGAATAAGATGGCGAAAAAAGTTAAAATTGTCCCGTTGTTGGTCTGTCTGTACCGGAAACCCGACCCTCGCTGACCTAGGTTCCTATGCGAAAAGGGAACAGCGAAAAGACCCTTCCCTGAAGTAGGAGCTGAAAGAGTTATAGGAACTGTGGCCAGAGGAACTTAAAAATCCCCAAATTGGTCCAGTCGGAACACGAGAAAGAAAGGGTTCTAGGAATGTTGTGTTCTAGGAACTGCAAAAATCCTTCCTCGGAAAGAGGTCGGAAAGAGGCTAAAAGCTGCAGACCTTCAAGGAAGACAAAAGAATATTAAAAACACTTCCTGATGCATTCTGTTCCCACATCAGTGTAATATTTCTTGAGTGCTTCTAGCCTGCACTGCGGCACTGCTCCTACATTTACATTCACTACTTGCACTGCACAGTAACTATTTTACATTACATACTGTACATTCTATAAATATGTACATAAATAAAGAGTTACAGTGGCAGCTCTTTTATTTCCCTGTTTAAGGTTCGTTTCGGTTTGACTGTTTTCACTGCTTATGGCTTCAGCGTAGCGATCAGATGTCTGAAATCTCGGGACTTTCTCTGTTAGTCTGCACCTTCACTTTCACTTCTATTATGTTTCAGTGAGCCCTGTGGAGGACTCTGATGCATTTCCTGCCCAGCATGAGTCAACAGGACCGGTGGCAAACTGTGAGAGCAGCAGATCGCTGCTAACATTCAAGTAAGCTCTCGTTCCAGACGGGACTGATGTGCTGCTGTGTGAATTATTTGCAGATTAGTGCAAAATATCCATCATGGTTCGGTTACAGGATTAAACAGACAAGTCTAGTCGGTGTGCTTTTCTGCTACAGCCTCAGCTTTCCTCACAAAAGCGAACTGTGAAATGTGTTTTCAGTATGGAGTCCAGTCCACCGACAAAGTCTGCTCCACTCTCCGGTGTGCTGCCAACATCTGGTCTGCCAGAGTCCATGACAGTGGGTGAGTGCTTCTGCTTTTTCCTCCTGTCTGCCTCTTACTATTTCTCACTTTCCTCCTCTTCTTGTTGGGTTTGTTCTTAAACCGGTTTTGTGTTGCGCACGCGTGAGCAAGCACAAAGACAGACCCAACAGTGTCTCTGCATACAACAACTTCACTCATAGCAATGAGATCACTTTACCTGCAAGGTTAGAACTTGCTAACCAACGAAGTGGCTTTCAATTTTATGAACAACTGCTGTGGTGCAATTTCCAAACAAAGACATGTCAGGAATGATACTGTTACAATCTAAAGCAGGGATCTTCAACAGGGGGTCCGGGAACACTAGGGGGTCCTCAGAGTCAATGCAGTGGGGGTGCCACCAAATTATTCTTAATTTTTGAAAGTTTTTTCAAAAATGAAACATGAATCCAACATATTATCAGCAAATATAAAACCCCACTGCTTACTGACCTTTAGGTAAGGTAGGCACTAAGGCCATCCACAGATAGAGTTCATCCTAATAAGGATTTACTGTGCCACATGCCAAACATGATTTTTTTAAATCATCCCAACAATTATTATGTTAATAGCTTAGTATTCTATGCAAAAAAGGTACAGTACAGGCCAAAAGTTTGGACACACCTTCTCATTCAATGCGTTTCCTTTTTATTTTCATGACTATTTACATTGTAGATTCTCACTGAAGGCATCAAAACTATGAATGAACACATATGGAATTATGTACTTATCAAAAAAGTGTGAAATAACTGAAAACATGTCTTATATTTTAGATTCTTCAAAGTAGCCACCCTTTGCTTTTTTATTAATAAGGAAAGAAATTCCACTAATTAACCCTGACAAAGCACACCTGTGAAGTGAAACCCATTTCAGGTGACTTCCTCATGAAGCTCATTGAGAGAACACCAAGGGTTTGCAGAGTTATCAAAAAAAGCAAAGGGTGGCTACTTTGAAGAATCTAAAATATAAGACATGTTTTCAGTTATTTCACACTTTTTTGTTAAGTACATAATTCCATATGTGTTCTTTCATAGTTTTGATGCCTTCAGTGAGAATCTACAATGTAAATAGTCATGAAAATAAAGAAACACATTGAATGAGAAGATGTGTCCAAACTTTTGGCCTGTACTGTATGTATAAAGACTTTAGGCCACCCTACACGTTATTACAGGCCCAGTTTAATATGAAACTTTTTATACAATATATATGTAGTAGGGGGTCCCTGCTTTTCTCTTTTAGTTGAGGGGTCCTTGGCTTAAAATAAGTTGAAGACCGCTGATCTAAAGGATTCATCACCATCACTACATCCTTTGGAATACACTCTGAGATTAGATTGTCTGACGAAACCTCAAGAGGAACTGGATAGTCAAAACTCCCCCACAGCACAACGTCTTCTGTGAACTAGTGAGTGAGTCGGTAAGCTTTCTTGAAGCTAGCATCAAAACATAGCCTCTACATAACCTCAAAACGAGTAAAATAGGCTTAGATTTCAGCCTGTTTAGCTCCATATAAGGAAATAATTGCCAGAAATGTGAGTTAAATAGGCTTGAAACTAGATTTAGATTTGTTTATGGACTGCGCTCGTTCTGCTAAGCAAGCAGTCGAGTCAGTGAACAGAAACACTGTAATAACATTAAGGTTAGGGCCTAATGCAGCACAAGTTTCAGTAAGTGAAGTCCCTTCTTTGCAGCGTCGAGGATTGATGAAATCAAACGTGAAAATGGTTTTCATCCGATACGGCAGCGAACATGTAAATGGTTGAATCACCGGTTCCTCATGAGCTTTTATCCGAAGACAATCTGATCTCCGAGTGTATTCCCCAGAAGTCTGCCACGGTACTGAATCCTGTGGAAGTCCTGACATGTCTTTGTCGGGGAATTTCCGCAGCAGCTGTCGACTGTAGCAAATTAAATCCCACTCTCTGATTGGTATATTTTTTCCAAACCTTGTTGTTTTTGTCCCCTGTGCCAAGAGATTGTTCAGTCCTTTAACCACATTTCACATTATAGCAAATGATCCACCAGGTGGCACTGTTGGTCCAGCGTATGCATATACTTTGTACACACGTCTGCTCCCCTCAAAGGGTTTTGCTTGAAAGACAAAAAATGGGAGAGTGTGACACAATGTCAGATTGTGTGAATTCCTGACACTTACATACAACCGTACGATTTCAGATGTGGATAAAACGTACTTGACGAGCACTTTAACGTGTGTGCGACTCAACATCACACACAGGTTTGTTGCTGTGGCCTGGAGTGTGGTTGGTGTTCTGCTCCGTACCCTGGAGCTAAACCGACCACAAGACGATCATACTGATGCTATTTGCTTCCTTGGAATCTGTGTGTGTGTGCGTGTGCGTGTGTGTGTGCGTGTGCGTGTGTGTGTGCGTGTGCGCGTGCGCGTGCGTGTGTGCGTCTGGGTCTGTGGAGAGAGAAAGTGACAGAGAGCCAGGGGAGGAAAGAGTGAGTGGAGCTGCCTATAAGCACTGGGATTTAGCGGTCGTCCAATCTATTAACCCAGGGTAAGAGGGGGTCAAGGGGTAACAAGGTGTAGAGGCATAGAAAATGATCTTCTACATACAGAGCTCCACGAGTCCGTAGAAAGATGTAAAACAGCAGACCCCCGGGAGGTTTCAGCGACGTCACCCTGAAGCACTGTAACATCACTGTAGTTGAGGTTTTTGTGTCAGTCCCTCAGAAAAAGAGCCCACAGAGCTCCTCTCCACACTCCCTGACACCCGACAGTCTCATAGGAAGAATTCCTTCGCGAGCAGAGGCAGAGATACCAATTTCTACGCCTGTCGGCTCAATATACCAGAATGCAACGCAGTCAAAACAGCATTTTGAGTAATAGACCGTGACTTTTTCCTCCACGAAAAAACCCCCCAAAAAAAACAGAAACCTCTCTCGCTAGCGCTGGCTCTTTTGATAGATTGCTTTTCTCCTCGCCTACTCACGTAACCCAAAGCAACAAGTACAGGCGCTTTTCTGGAGGGGTGGTGCAAAGTTGTTCTGGGAAACGTAGGAAACCACTGAGGAAGAAGACGAGGTAGGCTGAGGGAAAATGACTTGGAGAAAGATTCTTAAAAAGCAATTGCTTTATGCGATTATCTCGTTTTTGCCATTTAAGCAAGTTAAACACCGTTTTTATTGGCCTTAGCTGCAGCTTAACTTATTTCTAACTAATACTCGCCACTCGCTTCATTCAGAAAAGGCCAAGTTAAAGGGACAGGCCACCAATTTTATTATATATATATATATATATATATATATATATATATATATATATATATATATATATATATATATATATATATATATATATATATATATATATATATATATATATATATATATATATATGAAGGTCAATGTAGGATGTCAGGAAGAATACTACTACTTCTGTGGCTGTGGAGGGAGCTTTCCAAAGTTTGGAAAAACATCCCCCTGATGATGTCATAGTGATGTCATAAGGGTTAATCCTAAAAAATCTAACCGAAACCCTTTTTGAAGAAGTCGGTATTTTGGATGCACTGTGGGTCTAATGAAAGACCCTATTGAGATGCATTATGGGAAATGCAGGATCCAGTGTTTTTTTTAAGGTTGACCCATATTAGGGACTAAATATCAGGATACCTGACCCTCTGCTGGTTAGTTTTTAATTCTGTCTCTTGCGTTCCCCAAATGTATGCATATGCAATTCTTAATTGCTTGAGCTTTTGATGAAGTCAGGAATCAAAATGAGCAGTTGATTGGCCCGTATGCTGACAGAAGAGAGGAATAAGACCTCCTATGAATAGGACCATTTGCAATATATCATTACAGCGTGTGTATTTAGTGCTAAAGAATAGTAAAACAGCTAATGACAGTGTTTGCCCTTCTTGTGATTAAGGCTTTGTGAAACACACACACACACACACACACACACACACACACACACACACACACACACACACACACACACACACACACACACACACACACACACACGAATACCAAGAATGCTGGATTTTTAAGGTGTGTGTGTGGGAGAAACTGAGAGGAGAAATGTTGTTAAAGAGAATGAGGTGTGTAGTACAAGCTCTCCCTCTGTGATTTCCACCTGGCCTGACAGCGTGCGAGGCCAAGCAGTCCATTGATTGGAGAGTATAGAGTCTATAATTCACAAGGCACCTCGATTACATGGCCTAGCTCTCTGCTAATGCATCTATTATTGGAACAATTGGGCAATAGCGTGTAGGTTCCGGTGGACACACACACACACACACACACACACACACACAAGCATGCACACACGCACACAAGCATGCGCACACTCACACTCATACACTAGCTGTAATTTGTCCATGTCCCCCTGTGAGGAAGGAGGGGCGTCTGGCTCTACTAAAGTCCCTAATGGCTCGTCTGCGGCACCCGCTGTGAACGCGTGGTCGGGCTAAGGTCACATTTATTTTTGGCCTGCTGATGTGGAGAATGGAGCTGTGGAGATAATAGACTTCCTTTATCTCTTCTAGTCTCTGTTGTGCTCTTCATCACACTCCTCTTCCTCTTTCTTCTCCTCCTCGCCCAACCAGGCACTTCGCTCTGGGCTGGAGGAGACCTACTTGTGTCTTGGGCTACATCGACACCCTACATTAGTTATGAGAATTGAGATGTGGTCTCTGCGTGTGTGTGTGTGTGTGTGTGTGTGTGTGTGTGTGTGTGTGTGTGTGTGTGCGCGTAGTGGTGGAATGCAGTGTGCAGGGTAGATTAACTCCTTGTCTCGTGGTTATTTTTGGAAATCCTGGTAACAGCCTAGTTAGGGGCTTTTTAAACCTTCATGTGCACCCCCAAGCGTAACTATGGAGATGAGTCACACTGTACCACCACACAGCCAGGCCCAAATCTGTCCTTTACATCAGGATGGAGATTAACATCAGCCAGCAGCTGACTGCTAGCAGACTTGGGCTGTAGCTGTTGCAGTTCAACTGACTGATGCTTTAAGGCTGGAAAGGATTCTGTGGATTTCACACTGAAGTTGCTGCTATCTGATGTTGTTTAAATTCGAACAGATTCCACGGCAAAATGACACTCAGTGCTGCAGCTGATTATCATATTCAATGTTGATTAACCTGTTAGTTACAATATGTTTTTCCTACATAAGTGATCCTGGAATTGTCTATATTTAGGCTTGGCGTCTTTTCTCTTAAAGTCAGAGTACTTTACAAGAGCTCAGTAATTATACTAGCTTTGGAGAAATATCAGAAATCATAACTCCACATATATTTTTGGGTGACAGCTTTGCTACAATAACAATTTTCAGATATTGTTTCAATCTATGCTCTCTCCAAAGCCACCAGACTCCTTTGACAAAAACAGTAATTTTACCTCGCAGAACATGAGAGTTCCTGGTCTTGCGCTGCGTGGATCGGATAGTTAGTTTGTGTTAATACGTGAACACTCAATAACACAAACAAACTGACCAATCAGGGGCAGCGCTAGACCAGCAACTTCTGTGTTTTGCAATGTAAAATTACAGTTTTTTGTCCAAGGAGTCTGGTGGCTTTGAAGAAAGCATCGATGGATATAAAGGCTTCCACAGCAATACATTATAGCTTCCGTACCAGTACTCCTGCCTGCTTCTCCAAACTGGGGACGTGCCCTTCACCATCTACTGTAGATAATACAGAACGATCCCTTTTTAGGCGCAAATATCAGCAGAATATATCAGTGAATTCGTTAGAGGGCTTTTGGTACTTTGGCTAGTAACTGGTCTGAGTGGTAACACAATAAAAATGGCTGGTGTTGGTGTGTAGATGTTTGAGCCAAAATAACCAAGAAGATGATGGTTTTCTTGTCCAGCTATCAGCTGTACTCAATTATATAATCTGTTGCACAATAGTAATACTGCCTACCTCCTACAAATGACACTTTCTCAGCGGACTACACTTCACTTGTAATTGTTGTTGTGAGTTTGGTTTCATATTTTCGTAAAATACAGTTGTGCTCATAATTTAAAATAATCATCTTTTGGAAATTGGTCTTAATGCCTTAATTAAAAAAATTAGGAAAAATCCGACCTTTAAGGACACCAATTTTCTTTGTGAATGAATAATGTATCGTAAATAAATAAATGTTCTTCCTTCAAATCCAGGGGGCATAAGTAAGTACACCCCTATGTTAAATTCCCATAGAGGCCGTCAGATTTTTATTTTTAAAGGCCAGTTATTTCATGGATCCAGGATACTTTGCATCCTGATAAATTTGGAATTAAAATAGCCCCCCCATCATCACATGCCCTTCACCATACCTAGAGATTGGCATGGGATACTTTCCATAAGATCATCTCTCAATGCAAATCAAACCAGCTATTAGGCTAACTGAAATAAAACCATGCCAATCTCTAGGTATGGTGAATTCCTCTTTTTAGTCAACTTTAGAATGGGTTCATAAACTTATGAGCACAACTGTACATAGTTTAATGCAAACGGTAGCCAGTGTCCCCCTTTTACCCATATTTATCTCTGATTAGTTTCTTTCTTCAGGGATTTTTTTAGTAGCTTCCAAAAAGTATGCTTTACTATCGCAATAAAAGTGTTCTCTCTGAGTCCGATTGATATTCTGTATAACTTTGTCAGCTGGAAAAAAGTGAAAACCTGATTTCATCAAAGCATTAAAAGTGGGATTCTGTTTTTTTTTTTCTACATTTGAAAACTGTAGGTTATTAGTTTATGCATATTGCTGTGTGTATCGTCTGTGTGTGTGTGTGTTTTGTGTATTTGAAGTAGCTTCAGTGAGATACATCTCACCATGGTCTCTCTCCTCTGCAGTGGAGCTGCGTCAGGCCATCGTAGCCATGATGAACAGGAAGGACGAGCTGGAAGAACAAAACACGTACGTTGGGATCATTTCTCTTTATTTGCTGCGCGCCAACCCCCCCCCAAACACACACGCAAAATTACACACACACATACTCACACTCTGGACTGGAGGAAGCCATTGAATGACTTTTCTGTGTGAATTGTGTCTGCTTGTTTTCTTTTTATCCTGAGACAAGAGTGTTTTTTTGGTGCTGTCTTGGGGCCAGTAAACGGTTTTGTTTTTGGCATTAAGCCACCAGAGGCTGTGATTTATGCTCATTTAGCTGCTTAAAAGGATCGGGGTGCAAACTGCAAAGCACAGTTCAATAAAAGTCTGTTGTAATGATGAAAATAACAGTCTTATGTGTATACACCTTTGCGATTTATCATAAATAAATGTTAATCTTCTGCCGAGCAGTATTTAGATCTTTATGATAACTGATGTGATTTGTACTTGAGGCATTAAGAAAACAGCGATGCAATCACACGATGGGTGTTGATTAAGTGTTTTGTATCAGTGCGGAGTGTGACTGCAATTAAAGAAGCTTAATAATGTTTATCCCCTCTACCGTTTATGAAAATAACATTAGCGGAATGTCAACATTTAATATGTCTAAATGTGAAGGATTAGGTCTGCACAAGACGTGCCCACCTGAATGTAAATGGGACCGCAAATGCAGAGATACGTGATCTACCTCATGGATTTGACAGGTCTCTTCGCAGTCTGCTGGATGGGGAGATGGAGCACTCAGCAGGCCTGAGGCAGGAAACTGATCTGCTGAAGAGGAAGCTGGCAGAGCTGGAGGAGAGACACTCTGCCAAGGTCCAGGCACTGGCCAGGTAGGAAACCGAGCGTACAGCTTACAATGTGGAAGATTTAAAGCTGCACTTGCTCAAATTCGCCAAGAAAAATGGTCCCATTTTTTTATTTGATTTTTAAAAAAAAAAAAACATTAACACCGTTTTGAGCTGAGACGGTGTAGATTTACTTATTTGCTAAACTGTTGAACTAGAGCCGAGACGTTTAGTCGATTAATCAATTGTAGCATCCCAGTAGTGTTCTTTTAAGTATTCAAATCCAATATATCGGCGGCCCGATATTAGGTATTTTCCAAACTATTAGTGTCTGCGTTTATAATGGCCGATAAATTTATATTTAAAAAATCAAATACAAATGGACGAAACACCCTTCAACCATGTTCTGAGTGTTGGCGTTGGATAGTTTGTCCACCAGAGGGTGCTCTACAACGTCCCTGTTGGCAACATTCATGTTTAGAACGCCACAAACCGTACAGCCAGCTGATCCAGCCAGAGTCGGGCAGAGTGAACGAGTTATCCACGACGGAGAGACTGTTGTTATTTATCAGAACTTATAGAACTTAACCGAATATTTTTCCAGTCTTGTTCAGAGTTATAGTTATGAAGCTTACCAAGTCTATTAATACTGGTAACTTTTATTTTTATTTTTTGTTCAAAGGACTTTAAGTTTCATATCTTAAGTTTGTATTTTTAAACATTTTGTTTATCAGAACTTTAATATATTTTGATGTTCCTCTGTTCTGTTGTGACAGTAAAACAAACAAGTTTATTTTTAAACTGCATTATCATATTATTTTAGTGAGGACTCATAAATAACTAATGTTAGGGAAATCTGTTGTTTGTTTTGTTACGTGTTTCTGGATTTAAAAAAAATATATATATATCTGCCGAAATATCAGATTTTTAAATCACCAAATATTTGTATCGATATCGGCCTTAAAAATCCTTTATCGGTCGGGCGCTAATGACAGCACAGTACTGTCATGGCTACATCCATGTGTACAGTAGAGTACACAACAGTAACTGTGTTTGCTATTGGCACAGCCTCGGTTTGGAGAATCAGACAGAAAGGGAAGCATTTAACTGCTTACTCGACCTTTTAATTGGCACCTATAATGATAATCTTGTTAGCCGTTTCCAATCCCCCACAGCCTCCAGTATCCCAAACATGAGGCTTTTCTTTATTTTACATGTACAGTAAATTATATATCTTTGGGTTTTAAACTGTTCAAATCAATTTAAAGATGTCACCTTGGGCTCTGGGAAATTGTAACCGGCATTTATTACTAGTTTCTCATATTTACTACACCAAACGGTTCACTGATTTATCAGAATAATCTACAGGTCAATCAATAATGGAAATGTAATTACTGCCTGTGAAATAACAAATTGAGAGAGCTCTAAACTGCGAATGATTATCTTTTGTTTCCACCTGTAGAAGCTGGAAGTGTGGCGTTTTCTAATGTATCACGTCTTTTATCACGCTGTATCTGCAACAACATTGATTGTTATCTCTCTTTACTCTAATCAACATATCGTCATTTGAAATGTCTCGATAAGAAAAGTGTCTATTTTGAGGAGAAAATCCAGCACAAGCTGCTAGTAAAGAGGAAGTAGATCTAATGCCCAGTGATGCAGCTTCTACTTTGGAGTCTGAGGACAAAGGTATCGTCTTCGTCGTTTCCTTCATCTTCAGCTCAAAATGAGTAGTAGCTGTGTGTGGCTGATGATTTAGAAAAGCTAGCATTTTAATCACTCGACATTGTAATGATTGTTTGATTGGTACTAGCCATTCATTCATATCAACCGCCTGCAGATATTCGATGGCTGTTTTGTGCTGTGGGACCGTTTTTTATATCATGAAGTTTTAATTGCAATCCAACTTATTTGACTACCCCTTTCTCACATTTTCTCAAGTACACAGGTGGCATAATAACATTAACAATGGCCATGTTGAGTTCAGTAGATGACGCGCCCGTTTGGGAACTTTCATCTCATGTACCTACAAATTGATTTTCAGTCAGTGAACATTGTGTATAAGCTGTAATAGCTCCGAGGACCTTCATGTCTTGCGATTAAAGCTGCTTTTTTGCTGCTGATTGGGCCTTACACCTACAGTAGCTGTATCACAGTAATTACCACTACTCGGCCTAATGCCAAGAGCTTTACACAGTCAGGAAAGGAACTCTATTTGTGCAACTATCAGTGTTAAGTCTCCACAGCGAGTTCAGAAAAGTAGAAAAGTAGCTCATGATGAAATGTATGGGAGAATGAATGTCAGAACCACTTTTTCCCTTTCAAATTTTTTCCCTTTGAAACCCATTGTCTCGTCATTTGTCATTTGAGAGTCCAGCCACTCTCCATTGACAAGTGTTAACTTCCTTGAAGGCGGTTACTCTGTTGAAATTTAAAACTATTGGCTCTGCCCAGAGCACTCTGGATCTGCCATAACCAATCGCTAACGTTTGGTCGTGACGTAGGCTTAGCATTGCTAGCGTTCACCTTAGCAAACTCCTTCACCATTAACGGAGCGAGCTGGAAATTCACACTTTTGCCACAACATCATGGCCACCAACAAAACTCAGAAAAAAGATTGTTCTTGCTCGGTCTTTAACTTCTGGATATTTCGCCACAACGGACCGAATGGCTTCGCTCGCGTCTTTCTCCGCCTGCCATTACGGAACTACAACTCAAACTAGCGTGCGACCTCAACGTCATCGTTCTCAGACACTCCCTCTGTTGGCTGATTGGACCGGTAAAAATAGGCCCGGAGAAAACACGCGAATATACCGCAAACCCAGACGGAGTACTGAAGGAAAATGAAAATTGAGCGGAAGTACGTAGGAGGGCGGAGCCAGGCTACCATTGTTGAGCAGTGTGGGCCAAGTTACTCAGGAAGTGTAATATGTTACTCTTTACTTAATACTCCTTAAAAAAGTAATGATATTACTTATTACTCAGTATCAAAAGTAATTGGTAACGTTACTCGTTATATTACTATATTTTACTTTTATCATTATAACTTTTAGCTTTTGTGATAAATGTTCTGTGTTTGACTGTTCAATGTTCCATGCTTATTAAAAGAAAAAACACTTACACCCCCAAGTGTCCTGACTCCTCAGCCGTCTCAGCCATCAAATTACGGCAACAGGTTTTTTGGTAGCGCACTGGTGGAAGTGGCGCAGTGTGGATGAAATTAGATTATGAAAAAATGATTATTTCAGGTGGGAACGTGCTACTTATTATTTTTACTGTTACCCCCAACGCTGCCAATAAGTGACCACCTACAGTTTCCCTGGAAGTGAATTGCGTCACCCCAGCATTTACAATTGATTGCCTATATGCCAGAAGTCTCCAGTCGAGCCCCGAGCCCTTTAAATAGAGCATTAGTCATCCTTCAGCAGTCTAAACAGAAAGCCCCGGCACGTCTGCGTTCAGATAGTAGCCTCCTACAATAAGTCAAGCCACCAGCTAGGATAGATCGAGTGACTCAAGTTAAGTGTGTAGGGACTGCTAGAGCTGATGGGCAAGTGAGCTTGGCGAAGACGGCGCGGCCGCTTACGGGTGCTTTTTAAATTTCTGATAATTTTCATGTTCCCTAAGAACAATTTTAATGGAGTTGAAATGGCAAGTGAGGTAGCGAGAGTGTGCAGGGAACAAGGGATGGCCCTCATGACTGCCTGACTCTCTCTGCAGGCGACTGTGACATACAGTGTGCTTTTTTTTCAAACGCACACACTCCAACACACAAAGGCGATTCTATAGTCCTCCGCTTAATCTCAAGTGCTGCTTTTCCTTCTCAGTCAAATCTGTCTCGATCAATGGCGGCTATAAATACCACTGAAGGAGCAGCTAGCCACTGAATGAGTGCTGGAAGCTGTCAGCATCATTCGGTGAAAGGAGGCTACTGGCAACGGTCGCTATGAATCCCACAATTCTTTGTGATTCACTCGCAATAAGGGTGAATCGGGAGTCCGTAAGCCTGACATAAAATCTGACTCCGAGCAGTAACCTCTTAACACTTGAATGGACAGTTGGCTCGCGCGGTGACCGGCAGCTAGCTGAAGTGCTTTACTGCTGCCGAGTTAATTGAGACAGATTGTTAAATCTGTGAAACGGTGACAGGAATCACTTCGCTGAGAGCAGAAAATCTTCAGGTTCAATGTTTATCTTCAGCACCATATGGCCTCGCTGGTTTGAGGAAGGTGCTGTCAGTCATCTGCTTATTTTAGTGCTTCTCCTAGTAGTACAGTAGTAGAGCAGCCCCCCAAACCCGTGTGTGTGTGTGTGTGTGTGTGTGTGTGTGTGTGTGTGTGTGTGTGTGTGTGTGTGTGTGTGTGTGTGTGTGTGTGTGTGTGTGTGTGTGTGTGTGTGTGTGTGTGTGTGTGTGTGTGTGTGTGTGTGTGTGTGTGTGTGTGTGTGTGTGTGTGTGTGTGTGTGTGTGTGTGTGTGTGTGTGTGTCTTGAGCCCGGCTGCATATGGGGGTGGCAGAGGATGAGCGAGCCGCCATAGATAGATTTCGGCTGACGTAGACTCCGGCAGAGGGGAGTGGGCTAGAATCAGTTACCCACACACAAAACTCAGATGTTCTGTACAGCAGGACCCTTACTCACACACACACACACCCAAATATAACATGAGAATGTAAGACTCTCACTCACACATTGACGCATAGCAGCCCACATACTCAGCCTCAACTTCTCCCAGACTGGAGAAATCCGAGTGCACGGCAACAGTCCTCGTGTATGTATGTATGTATGTATGCACGCAGCGCCTCACCACTTGGTGCCAAACTTAATTTGTAATTCTGTCCTTTTGTGGTATTCTGCAAGATCCTTAAAGTGTTTGTAGTCAACTGTGCTAATTGGCTTTCTACTGGTGGCAAATATCACAGTATTAAATATGGACTGAAGATCAGTATTGTGACAGAATTTAGGGGATTGCCATTAGAGATACATAAACATACAGTATTTCCACACAATTAAAAAAAAAAATCAACGGCTAAAAAACAGACCAATCATTGGTAATATAACTACTATGATTATCAAGCAAGTACAAACATTTGGTGCTCCTTTTACTCTGCTGCTGCAACACTGAGATAAGGAAAGAACATTGAAACGCAATGCTTTGCAATACATTTCAGCTTTCAGCATTCACTCCCATTTTCTACAGGAAATGCATTTTCTAGTAAATAAATATCACTTTTGAATATATTATATGTATTTTCAAAAAAAGTCTGTATCACTAATCCATACGGTGTCTTACTAAGCGCTAAATTTGTAAATTTTAGATTTGAAAAACTACTGAAGCTTACTTGTATGTTGACCTCTCTACAAAAAGAAGCTCCCCAGTGACAGGATCATTTGATCCAATGTTTTTGTAGAAATACATTTTTTGGGATCACGCTTGTCACACACCTATTATGTAGACCAACAATGGAATTTTAATTTGTAGAAAATAATCGCAATTTAAAGGTGCTCTAAGCGATGTCACGCGTTTTTTAGGCTACAACATTTTTTGTCACATACAGCAAACATCTCCTCACTCTCCGCGATTTGCCTGTCCCCTGAACACACACACACACACACACACACACACACAA
Source organism: Perca fluviatilis (assembly GCF_010015445.1). Taxonomy (NCBI): domain Eukaryota; kingdom Metazoa; phylum Chordata; class Actinopteri; order Perciformes; family Percidae; genus Perca; species Perca fluviatilis. The sequence goes on along the minus strand of NC_053132.1, from coordinate 20,936,518 downwards.
AAAAAAAACGCGCCAACCTGCACCACCAAACATAACAAACCGTGTTCCAGCGTTCCAGCCAATAACCGACAAGAAGGTTTTTGGGGGTGGGGGTTGGGGGGTTAGTCCCGTGGATGCGTTAGTGTGCGGAAGCAAGGAAGGGAGGGGGAGGGGATGGGATGAGGAGGAGGGAGGGGCGAGCTAGCCTCATTTTGTTTGAAAATACTTCGAACGTCAGCAAGAAGTGCCGTCACCCAACATCACTTAGAGCACCTTTTAAAAGTAGTCTTTGGAGTTTTTGACCACTAGTAGCACTGAGTGGCTCTCAGGTCTGTTGTATATTGTGCACATGTACATGGTGCAAACAAGCAGGGCAACTTGTTGGATACTTATTATTAAGCCCTACTTTAGGTCTAGATTTAAACATTTTATGATAACCCAAATCCCACATAATAACTAGGGCTGTGCTTAAAATTTGATACGGCAGTATATCGTGACGTACTCCTCGTTTTATGCGCACATCGATGCAGAGGCTTCTTTAGCGATACAATAGGAAATGCTGTAACTGCAGTTTTTAAAAAGAAACACAATAAAGCCAATGGGTGGCAGCAGAGGCCAATCCACATTACACAATCGGCACATTTTTCAATTTAAAACCAACATTCATTCAAGCATGCTAAGTTTAAAAATGTAAGAATATTTATTTGCATTAATTAATAACTTTGGGATTAGAAGGAAAATATTTTTATTTTACTTTTAAGTGGGCCTGAATTTGTGCGATCACTGTTATACAGAATAATAAAGTCAGTTATGTGTAGGACATCATTATTCACCCTCGTTTAAAAATCGAGGTGTATGGTATCGCGAGGTTGTAGGTAATTCATCACACAGCGCCTTTTTATTTAGTTACCGTCACTGCTAATGATAAAAAAGACATTGAGTGGTTAAAAAAAAAACTGTTGCTTTAAAAATAGAATGAAATTGGCCTTGCTCTGAATGTCTAACCCCTCAAACTTGTTCCCTCAAGCACACCCGCACACACACACACACTCTCTCTCTCTCTCTCTCTCTCTCTCTCTCTCTCTCTCTCTCTCTCTCTCTCTCTCTCTCTCTCTCTCTCTCTCTTTCTCTTTCCCACATCTACTTCTTGTCCCCCTTTTTAGACGTCAGTTGGCAGAGCAGAAAGCAGGCCTCTCGCTGCAGGAAGACGGGAAAGCGGCCAGTCGAGTGGGCTCGGGCCAGGAAGTGGTACCTCGTCACTGAGGGGGTGGTTGGACAGGCGGACACATACGCGCACACACACATATACATGCGCACACACAAATGAAACGGGAGCAGATGCCTTTTCCTTAGCTGGCTAGGCTGCCGTCTTTTCTCCAGGCAGTCTGGTGCAGTGATCTAAGAAGCGGCAGAGAGAGCGGCTGTGAAGTTTGCCCATTGTACTTGTTGGGAGAATTTAGACTCGATGTTTTCTTCCTTTCTGAAGTCAATTATATCGCTCTACCCAGGGTGGGGGGGGCTGAAGTTTTAACAACCTAGCCCTGCACCCCATTGCCTTCTTGTGGATGTGTGTGTGTTTATACAGCTCTGTGCATTGAGTCTTTGGAAGTGTGACACAAGAATGTATGCTTCGAAGTATTTTTTATTTTTAAAAATTTTTTTCAGCAAGGCTGAGCAGTAAATTGCACTCAGGAGCATTAACCAGCGACTGAGCTGTCTGTCTCTGAAGGCGTCTTTGTACCTCTCATTTACTACTTCCAAACAAAACCAGATCATACCTGAAGAACAGCCAATTTAGCTGAGTTTATTGCACATTAAGACGACTACTGAGTATGGGGATAATAAAGGAAGGAGTGGTGGGAATACAAGAGATAGAGGAAAATCAGCCCAGGGCTTCTTTCAACTGAAGTAATTACTGCGTGTAGTTTAGGTTTAAGCTTCCCTCTTGAGATACTTTTCGAGAAGCTAAGATTCCACATCCTTCCTCTCTTTTTTTAATAATCTCTCCCAGTGTTTGCTTTATAAAAACACACGTAAACTTTACAGTCGTCACTAGCTTTTCGTCCCTTTCACACAAAATATTTACAATGTCTTTTTATCTTCTTTCACCATCCCCTCTATTTGCACACAAAACAGTTTAACAATTTCTTTAAATCTATCTCGAAGGCACACATAGCCCTGATATCTCTCTTTGTTTCTTTTGCACAACAAATAATATTTTATGAATCTCCTCTTGCACAAACACTGCCTCCGACTTTTTTTGCTTGCACGGAAGAAGATGAGATGACTTCAACAGTTTTATTAACCAACATAGTTAATAGGCTTATTATTCTCTGAGCAGGCATTCACACTAACAATATTTCTGGGTCAGACTACTGCCCTTGATGAGAAAGTGGTTTGTGGCTGGTCCCATATCAGCTGGACGAAGAATGCAGTTTTTCGCAACAGAGATGCCGAGCAAGTACTTCACTTTTGGACACTCTCATTTAAAACTTTACTGTCCCTTAAGGCAGAGAAGACACTTAAGAGTTTCAGATGACTTTCAAACGCTCCACATTTCAAGCGATCTAGCATTCACCAGAAGCACAACATCAAACAACTTTAATGGATCGCTCTCAATTGGAAAGCATTAACCGAGAGCCAAAGCCGCTGTTTCTTGCTACAGTTTTAGGAAAGAGAAAATTGTGCAATATTGACGCTCCCACAGGGCTTTGTAGTTTGTTTGGTGTCCAGTATTCAGGTTCTGTCCTGTGGGTCTGAATAATGGTTGTCCACTAAACTGAGTTTGTAATGATGGACTCGCCTGAAGCCTGGAAGTGAATGCAACACAGAAATGTAGGCCTAAGTGGGTATTTACTAGCACATGGCTGTTCAAATGTATGGGTGCAGTTTACACACTGTGTATGCAAGGTAGTTTACTCCCTGGGTCAAACGTATAAGGCAGAATTGAAAATATGTAATGTTTTCCTTTTACCGTGGAGAAATTCAGTTACTTGCGTGGTGTACAAAGAGGTAATGCTGAAACATTTGGTCGATTTGTGGTTCTCAACCTGGGGGTCAGGGTTGATTAAGGGCTCATGAGAGAAATCTAAGTGGTCCCGAGATGGCTAACTAGATAAGAAAGAAGCAGAAAAATCATTTCATCTCCACAAAGAGATGTTTTAGCCATGCTAGCAGCCATTCTGTTGGTTGATCCACCTCTTTGGTCCAGACTAAAATATCTCAACAACTAATGGATGGATTGCCATGCCATTTGGTACATATATTCACAGTGCCCAGAGGATAAATCCTAATGACTTTGGTGATCCCCTGTGTTTTAATCTAGCAACACGAGCAAGGCAAAATCTTTCCATTCATTCTGTGAAATATCTCAACCTCTACTAGATGGATTGGCAAAGGATCTTGTCCACACATTCATGGTCTCTAGACGATGTATCTTTAGGACTTTGGTGATCCCTTAGTCTCGCATTGCCAGACCTTCCTCCACAGCACTGCCGAGGAGGGTCTGGCTAGTCCACACAGCAGAAAAACGTGCTCTGGTTTATTGGCATTACTTTAAACCAATCACAATTGTCTTGGGCGGTGCTAGTGACGTAGAAAACTTAAAAACGTGGGGCTGGAAAACGGAAAAAGTTTTTTTTGGGGATACTGCAGAGATCTGAGGAGCAGTTGACCATAATCCTCATAAGTTTGAAATGCCAACACAAAGAAAGTGGAAGATAACAGACATCCGGCCAAAAAGAAGGACATCCGGCAGAATTTCTGGTGGCACCGGAGCAATCCCGGAAGTAGAAGTTCGTGGATATAGACTTGTGATCCCCTGACTTTTCCTCTCACGCCACCATAAGGTTGACATTTGTGGTTAGAAAGTGCAGCCCCACAGAGCCACATGGCACGGCTTGAATCAACTCCACTTCACTTCCTTTATTTTGGATTTCCATTAGCAAAAATTGTGGATAGTACCTGGTACCTAATTATAATTTTTTTTGTTACCACCTGGGTCATGGTTCCATGCGAGCTCAGCCGATACTAGAAGTTGTAGTTAAAACACTGCAGAACACTTACTTAACAGAGAGAATCGTCACTAGTGTGACATGGGCCATCCTGCACAAACCCATCATTTTTAAATAGCCAAGCTGCCGTTTGTTGTTGTATTCACTCGCCCCAGATAAAAACAAAAATAGCAGCCCTCAAAACTACGCTGTACACTAAGCCGTACACTAGCGAGTCCAGCAAGTTTTGGGTTGAAAGTTGAGGTCATGGCAGTTTCATGCGGCTTCGCCATGGCGATCAGCTGAGAAAAGCACCTGGCGCCAAAAGTGAGAGGAGTCGAGTTGAGCCGGACCGTGTGGTGGAAATGAGGCCTACGTTTTGTTTCATTAAAAATGCCAGAAAGTTTTACATCTTCAGACTACTACCAACAATTAAAAATGGTTGGTTGGTTAATTGGCTGACAACTGTCAGCCAATTAACTAAACTTAAAAAAAAAAATCCTTTTCCAGCTTCTCAAAAGTTAAGATTTCTCTGTTTTATTTCATTGTGAATTGAATTGGTTTTGGCCTGTTGGTTGGACAAAACACGCAATTCAAAAATCATCTTGAGGATATGACTTAAGGATAAATTGTAAAAAATAATTGATGGAATACGAAATAATGAATATGATTATTTGCAGCCCTAAAGGGAAGTGTCATATTACCCTGTGCCTTTGAGCCGTGATGGGAAACTTAATAGGAGCGAGGCACGTATTTTCTCCTGACATTAAACCGAGGCATACAAGATACATAAAAAGTAGAGAAGGAATGAAAATGTAATATCTGGGGATGTTGAGGAATGAGGTAGAGAGTTGGCATGTCAGCAATGAGCAGGTTAAACGCTCATGGGGGAAAACAAGAAGTTGTGTTTGATTTAGCATGTGGTGGCCTGGCCTGCTGTACGACCTGAGGGAAGCCGCTCCAACACAGAGGGTGTATTTTACACCCCTGGGTCGTGTTTTATCGGCCTGCTCTGAAATTGGATTTGAAAATGTACCGAGCAGGTGCGGCTGTTAGAGCGATGTTCCCTCGTAACCTGCAGGACGCTTTACATTGTCCCACTGATAGCTCCAGTGATATCAGCTGACAGCAGCGTGTGTACACGTCCCCAAATTTCCCTCAAGACCGCTTATATTGTAGATATAGCGTCGTAACGCCGGTGTGTGCTCTACGCCTCTGTCAGGATTTGTTTTCTACTTGTGTGTCTGAGTGTCATCTGTATGTAGATCATTTTGTCAGCTGGTTAATGGGAACATGCATATGTCTCTATACAAGGATATATATATATATATATATATATATATATATATATATATATATATATATATATATATATATATATATATATATATATATTATCATCAGTGCACAAGTCCAATATGGGTCATGAGTCCCGAAAATAGCGACTTGAGTCAGTTTTATAATTTGTCACCAAAGATCATGACAAATTATAAATTACATTTTAATCTGACCCATTAATAGCAAGCTAGGCTGATATGCCTGATTACTGATTTATCTCTTTTAGTGGCTAACAAAGTCGATCCGATATAGTTCACAAGGTGAAATTTTTCCTGTTTAAACATTCCTTTTGTTTTTCATATCGAGGGTTTTCTGTCTTAAAGTGATGGTTCGAAGTAATTTCGCCCTAGGGTCCTTTGCAACATGACCTCGAGCCAAAAACGCCTTTTTCACCTGGGTCTAACATTGGGAGAGTTAGCGTTATCAGCTGAATAGCTTAGCGCAGGGGCTAATGGACCCACGTTTGTATCTCGTAAGTTACCCCACTAATAATGCCCGAAATGATACCAAACGTCTACAGTAGTACAAATAGGTTATGCTCTCATAAAACGATGGATTGGAAAGTTTGTACACCAGAGGTTTATGTAAATAACACTTGCCTGCTGGCTTCTGCTCTCTGCTGTTGTTGTTGCTGCTGTAAGATGAGTGCCTAGGGCCGTCTACAAATTAGAACACCGAAAAGAGATGCAACAAAAATATTTTTTAATTAAATTTTTTTTAAGTAAGTGCTATAGTATAACTAGCAGGAGACAAGTAATCGTTGATGTAAGTTTGGAGACATTACCTTATTTAATCATTAAATTAATAAATATTTTTGTTGTATCTCTTTTCGGTGTAGTAATTTGTGAATGGCGCTACTAGACTCACCTAACTGCAGGTAGCAGCAGCAGCAGGGCAGAAGAGAGCAGGCAAGTGTTCATAAACTTCTGGTGTACTTACAAACTTTCCAATCCATCGTTTTATGAGTGCATAACCCTATATATAGACGTTTGGTATCATTTCGGGCATTATTAGTGGGGTAACTTACGAGATACAAACGTGGGTCCATTAGCCCCTGCGCTAAGCTATTCAGCTGATAACGCTACTCTACGCTAACTCTCCCAATGTTCGACCCAGGTGAAAAAAGCTTCCGGGGAGGGTGTTTGGCTCGAGGTCATGGCGCAAAGGACCCTAGGGTGAAATTACTCCGAACCATCACTTTAACTGTTAAAATCAGCAGAGGGATCAATATTTCAACAATTTGTGTTCATTATCAGGCTGTCGTAACCTGGAAAAGAAATTAAAGGCTTGCTTGTTCAGAGAATCATTTATTCAGAGCAGTGAAAGTTTGCTGTGCATCAATGACTCTCTGAATAAAGAAGATTAAACAAACAATACTGTTCTTGATTACCTAAAGAGCTTTATATTCACTTATATTCGTCTTCAATTGTGGCGAGCCATTAGAACTGTTGAATTTATGTAGGTACATAATGGAATTGGAAGCATTTTAGAAACCTGGACTGATGGAGAAAGTTAGAAAGGGCAAACGGTACAATGTTGTGTGTTAACATGGTGGATCACTGGATAACACTGTCAACCCTGGGTTCTTGTGCTATGGGTTACTGAAAATGTTCCAGCATTTGAGCCTAAGGAACAACACAATACAGCACTGAAATGATATAAAAATATAATTACACCCATAAAATCAGTGTTTAAAGTAATGAAATGGAAAATAACAGCAAGACTAATTGTAATTGACCTTTTTTTTTTTTTTTAAAGCAGACATTTTTAATGGTATGAATTTACATTACAGTAATTTGCTGACCATTTTCTGTATTGATTTACCCCCTTAGTTTTTGGGCTTGACGGGGCAGAATTTCTGGGTCGAAAAACCAAAAACAACTAGCTAAAAAGGCTAAAAAGCTCTGTGGAGCCAAATGTAGTCTCGCATTGCCAGACTTATTCCACAGCGCTCGGAGGAGGGTCTGGCGAGTCCACACAGCATTCCGGGATGGGAGAGGAAAGTGCTCTGGTTTATTGGCATTTCTTTAGACCAATCACAATTGTCTTGGGCGCCGCTAAACGCCGGACGGAGAAACGGTGCCTCTTGCAAAGTGGCCTCGGGGAAGGAACTTGTTTTTGTGGAACGTGTGTACATTCAAAAGTCGTTTTAGTCGTGCAACAGAACACTCAGATTGGACAGATAGTCTAGCTAGCTGTCTGGATTTACCCTGCAGAGATCTGAGGAGCGGTTAACCTCAAAAATCGACCGGAGTTTAAAATGCCAACACAAAGAAAGCGGAAGGTAACAGACAGCCGGCCGAAAAGAGTGAAATCGGGCGGAATTTCCGACGGCACCTGAACAATCTCGGAAATGAAACGTAGTCGATGTTGACCAAGCCAAATGTAAGAAAAGAGTTGGGTGCTGCTTACTGTCGAAATATTGATTTAGTGCAGCTTTTACAATGTCTTTAAAAGGTCGACAAACATCACAAGGCAGTGTAAATACAAAGCGCAGGGGTGTAGTGCTGCCGGAGTGCACCGGAATGATGCTCCGCCATTTCTTTTCTTCAAGTGACGAAATAGAATGTTCTCAGTTCGCATATAATCTCGTTCATATTCATATTATTGTAAGGGCTTGAAGATCCAGTCATCACTAAAGCGTACGTCACGCAAGAGAGCCAATAAAAACAAATGGAATGGTCCAGTATATACACTTTTATATCATATTGACTTTTAAGGTGTGTTGATAGATTCACAACGTCACGTCAACGTTATGCATTGAGTAACATGCCAGAAAACATTCCACCTTGGAAGTTGCCGGTAGCTGCTGGCACAGTAGCCTTTGAGCGGCACAGTGAATAAAATTGAAATACATTTTTTTTTCCCTCAGGCTATAGCTAACTGTTAACTAGTAAAGATGACAAGGCAGCAACACGTCCCTAAATTGTATAGTTCTAGATGACTAATGTAGGTTATCTTTTTCATAGGTGTGCTCTTGTAAAAGTGCATTGTTTACCTAAGCGGCTAGTATCAGCGCCACCTCACTCACATTTTGTCAAATGCTGTAATCTGCCTGCTGGTGTGACAACAGACACAATACTCATTCGCAGTAAAATGAGACGCATCAGAATGTCTGCGTATCTCCCAGAGCGCGCGCGCGCGAAAAAATACACACACACACACACACACACACACACACACACACACACACACACACACACACACACACACACACACACACACACACACACACACTTACAGGAAGCGGCGTGTATTTACTATAATTTAATCAGGCTAGAACAGCGTCTGGGTTGCGGGTGGTGCTGATAACGATGACGTGGACGGCTCTTCAGAGAGCTAGTCATGCAGATTCAGGAGGTCTCCAGGCAAGCACCTCTTTTGTTGGTGGGGAATGAGGGCTGATAAGCAGGGCACCAAAAATCACCCGTGGAGAATGGGGGGGGGGGGCGGCGGCGGCGGAACAAGACAAAGGCTGTTAAATGTAACTGCCAAGGGCATAAATGCACAACTGATTGATTTCCTCCCCAAAGTCGATGGTGTTCAATCAGTTACGGCTTGTAAAGAGACTGCCTCTGTCTCTCACTCTTTATCACTCTGTCTTTGTGTTTGCATCCTCATGTGCAGTCCAACACACACGCACACACACACACACGCACACACGCAAACTCTGAGCAGTGCTAACGTAGGACTGTAGCTTAACTGGGCCCTAACTCTGACCATTATTAACCTGCGTCTTCTACCCTAACTGTGTCTTTATTTGATGTGGCCAGATTACATTTACAAGTGCTCTTAAAATGCATCTGTGAGATACTGAACACTGGAATTCAGTTTTGCTCTTGCCCGCTAAACGGAGGTCAGAACACACACCGCTGCCTCCTTTTAATATTTACACGGAGACAGACAAGAAGGCTTTATCGTAGAGAACTTTCTTGGATACTATTCATTAGCCTGCTGATTTTGATATGAGCATTTTACAGTAGATAAAGTTGATTTATGTGTTTGAGGGTTGGCGGTACGGCACTTTATTACAGCTTCCCAGATGTTGGTGCAATGTTTCCCTCGCTGTTATTTCCTCTGATATGAATATATATTGATTTGCTGAGTGCTTTCTGTATTGATTTTTCCTCAGTTTTTGTGATTTGTTGCGTTTGTGGAGGTTCTACAAACTTGATATTTGAATGTCAGCGCACATGTGTTTCTTTTCGATATTCTTATAAGATCTGGCTTACCTTTTGTCAAACATTTGCCCTGATGAAAGTCTACTGACCAAAATCTTAAACATGGTACATGGACATACCTCAGCACCTACAGTACATGCGATTACTGAACATCTCACACATTAATCTGCTGCTATAACAGCAACCTGTCTTCTGGGATGGTTTTCCACAATAATTAGGAGCCTGGCTGCAGGTATTTGGTCCCGTTAAACTGATTGTTGGCCGATGAAACCTGGCCTGCAGCAGGCGTTTAAGTTCATCCCAAATGTGTTGGATGGGGTTGAGGTCCAGGCCAGTCAAGTCAGTCAGTCCTTCACTCCAAACTAGGAGAGTCATTTCTCTTTATTGGCATTTTTAGGGGGATGCGAGGGGGTTCTTGGGCGATACCAAACCCAGTACGTTGTTGTAGTACTCGAGATCGGTCTTGGTCTTTAGACCGGCCGCAAGACCACTTTATGAAGGTCTCGTCTCAGAATAGCCCGCATTTTTACTCTGTCTTGTCTCGGTCACGGATGAAGATGAAAAACAGGTCAAGACCACAACTTCAGGGATATCACTACATTGCCTTTGTCTAATTTTATGTGTTAACATCACTGCTGTGATTGGTTGTAAAACTTCCTGCTTCAAATGCAACCAATAACTTAGTCTCACTTTGCCAGACCACCCCCCACAGCGCTGCGGAGGAGGGTCTGGCTATTCAGTCGTCTTGGGCGGTGCTAAAGCGCCGGATGGAGCAACGGTGCCGCTGCAAAATAGCCTCGGGAAAGGAACTTGTTTTGGTGAAACGTGTACATTCAAAGGTTGTTTTTATTCGTGCAACAGAAAACTCCGATTGGACAGATATCTAGCTAGCTGTCTGGATTTACCCTGCAGAGATCTGAGGAGCAGTTAACCAGAGTCCTCAGAAATCCACCGGAGTTTAGAATTCCAACACAAAGAAAGCGGAAGGTAACGGACATCCGGCCGAAAAGAGTGACATCCGGCGGAATTTCTGACGACAACGGAGCAATCCCGGAATTGGAACGTCGAGGATATAGACTACCAATAACTTGACTCATTTCTAATTTTAGATTAGTTCCTTTTAACCCCCTCTCCCCGCCCCCTTAACACGCACTACCAAGAAAGTGAATGCGAAAGACAGGAGAAGCTCTGGCTGTCTGGCACTGGTCTTGGTCTTGACTCGGTCTCAACCCCTCAAAGTCTTGGTCTTGACTTGGTCTCGATACACTCAGGTCCTGGTGATGACTCTGTCTCGGTTTAGGGGGTCTTGACTACAATGCTAGTATACAGTATACATCTTAACCACTTAGCCAACAGGACGGCCCCAGAAAACCATTTCTATATGAAACGTTACTGTTGTGGACCAGAGGATCGTCACTTTCAAACAGGCGAAGGTCTTCCCTAAACTGTCGCCACAAAGTTGGACGCACTCTTAAATATATATATGAATATGATTTTAATGGACTTTGAATGGCTTTGAGCGTAAGTCATTGGCAAAAATGAGGACTCTTCTCTTTCCCACTATGGGAATGACAATTGTTCTTAATGTTTTATTTTTCCCCTTTTGCTTATATTTTAAGGTTAAGACAGAAAAAAGGCAATCTTTTATACAGTTTAAGCTACAATCTTTATGTTTTTTGTGGATTTAACTGTCAAAAAATGCTTACATTTGAATTGTAACGCTCTAATAAAAGTTTAGTTTTGTTGCAGCTCTGACTCTGGTTTTAATTAACAGGTGAAGATAATCTAGTGCAATGGTGTAATTCAAAACACTTTGTAATATGCACAATTTGCATGGCTGTTAATGTAAAAAAGATGTTCTTTACTGTAAAAATGTTCAACAACATTGTATTGTGTAGTATTGACAGCTATGTACTGGCGACTCGGGTAGCCAGGTAACTTCTGTAATTTAAATAGAATAAAAGATTATGTTGTAAACAAGATTACAATTGATTGTTAACAAGTAATTGCTGTAATTTATACACAACACAAACCTGTAAAAGGTATCCTGTAATATACTGTAATTTTTTTTCTACAGTAATAAACAGCACTTTTACAAGACTGTATTGGCAACTTTATTGCCAGGTATTTACTGTAAAATCTACACTCAAATTCGTTACAGTGTGTGTGTTGTAGCACAAAATTTCCCTTTTTTCAATACTTGTTTTTATACTTTTTTAATTGTCTCTCTGTTTTGGCGGTTAATCATTAAATCAACTTGGTTCACACGCAGGTCAACACAACACGTTGTTGAGATTTAAAAGATGTGGGTGTTGACAATTCTGCGAGCCCCTGCGACCTTCAGTTAGTAAGGCTGGGTATTGTTTAAACAATGATGGTACCAGTACCAGTACCCTTAAAGTGATAACAACACCGAGAGTACTTCATTTGATACGTGTTTTTTCCCCCCTACTTCATACCTATCATGTGAATGGAAGCATTTAGTTGCGTAAAATGCCACCACTAGCTGCTGCGATAGTGGGTCAATCACACGTCTCATTAAATGAAAGAACACTTCAAACCATAATCAAATATTATTTATTTATTTTTTGTTCTGGTATGCCGTTTGACTGGAGGAGTTGTAATACTATTTGGTACTGGGTTATTTCAGTTGATAACTTGAAGGTATTGAGTACGGTTACCCATCATACCCTTCTTTTTTTCCAGATACGTGTGTCTTCAGAGAAGCATAATTCCCGTTTGCAAAAGTTAATTATCTGTTTTTGCAGCTCGTATATATTGTTAAAAAATGCACGTCCAATTATATCTCTGCCACCTACACAGCTAGCTTTTATTATCTAATCCTCAATGCATATTTAGTGCATTTCTACCTAGGATTTTGCAATAAAAGAATCTGGTTGCAGTCATCAAAGATTCATGTTAGTATCAGGTGTGAAGATGGTCCACCTGTTGTAGAGCCACATCTCTGTAAATATACCTCAGTCTGACCACCTGGATTAGATTTCAAATGTTTTTTATTTTTTTATTTTATTTCACCGTTCCGCAGGTGACAAGATGTCACAGCAAGTTTCACACTGTCTCCCTCCACCGCATGCTGTCATAAACAACATCCTGTGACCGGCTCGATGCAGCTCCCACAGTTGTTGGACAGAAAATGTACCTTTTTGTCACTTTGTGCATGGCAGCATCTTTACTGTGATAGCCAGCAGATGCTTATTTTGTCTAAATTCACAAGTCTGACTCTAGTCGGTTATGAATTACTGGATATTTGACAAAGTTTGCATACAATGTGTTGTTGTTATTGCCTCCTTACTGTTTGTGTTCTCTGGTTATAAGCTGTGTGTGTGTGTGTGTGTGTGTGTGTGTGTGTGTGTGTCTTTGTTTGTGCAGGGAGAATGAGGTCCTAAAGGTCCAGTTGAAGAAGTATGTGGGGGCGGTACAGATGCTGAAGAGAGAGGGGAGCCAGGGCGATGATGGTAATGCACACACACACACACACACACACACACACACACACACACACACACACACACACACACACACACACACACACACACACACACACACACACACACAAAATTATGACCTGATATTAGATTTCATGTCTGTGTCCCAGTCCATCTATTTTGCTCTCAAACAGAAACGCTTATAGATAAAATAAGGTCATCAGTTTCCTCCACATCGCAGATCAGTTCTGATGCATTTCTCAGAGGCCCAGATGACTAACCGCCCTTGTCACGGTGCAAGTGTTCTTCTCTTACTCCGACTTATCCTTCTTCTTTTTTGTTTGTGGTTTTTGGCTAGATTTGATAACTCTGACTTTGTTTTATTCGTGTTGCCAGGGGGATGTGAGCGGTGCTCTGTGTAAAGACTGGCGAGATAAGCCCCTGCTGTATCAAAGGCAAATAAAATGAACATGGCAGATTATAGAGGGCCACACAATGGCTAATTGCATTTTTGGGGGATAGAAAGGAGAGCGGTTATCTGTGACGCCCCGGAGGGTTTACGTGTTTGTGAGTTTTATTGTATGTTTTGGTGAGACAGCGAGGTAAAGCAGTGTGGGGAACTTTGTAATATCAAGTTAATGATGTTTTATTTTATTATTAGAGGTCATAAAAACAACTATTTGGTGCTATAAATCCTTTTAATAATGCAACATTAATCCAGCAGGGATTTATTTATTCATTTAGGTGGAAGAAGACATAGGAAGGAAAAAAAGATCCAGTTTATTACAACATCGTTCCTGTCAGAAGTTACCTGTGGTAAAAACACGGCTGTGAAAAACACTGACGTGTCAAACAAGCAGGCAGACAATCAGACAGCTACGGCAGGTGTGGTAGGTCAGAATTGAAGTTGGATGTTGGTCTGTGAACAGTGATCTAAGGGATATATTTACATTTGTATTCCAATACCATTCTAAAGAATAGAGATATCTGGCAAAAGGTTTGGTAAAAAATATAAGCCTTAACGCGCTAGATAGGTTGCGGCTTTCTCTGTTGGGATTGATGTTGTGTATAATTAACCCCACCTATGTAGAATTGTTTGTAATTACCTGTGAAAGCCGCTGTAGAAGGGCGTCCTGCCAGACACGACCGTGTGGCAATTAAAAGAATAAATTGGAGCGCTGTCTAAAAAGTACCTTTTTTATGTGTTCAAAACTTTGGTAGACAACATTATATCATCAGTGTTTGGCAAGTTTTAGAACGACTAAAATCAATTGCTCGCTACTCGTTGAGAAAGTAATAACATTACTTATTTAGTATTAAAGTAGTATAGTATACTAGTAGTAGTAGTAGTAGTAGTAGTAGTAGTAGTAGTATATTTATGGCACACACCCTACAACTCTGAAACCAAAGCCGGTGATTCCTGATTAAAGACTAAAATGTAGGCAAAGCTACCAGTGACCAGACAACACCATATTTGAATAAGACAACTTTTAACTCGAAAGTTGAGGAGGTGCATTTGTTCCCCACACCTCCACAGGGAAGAAATTGGGCCCTATTTTAGCGACCTAAGCGCACGGCGTGAAGCGCCTGGCGCAGGTGCGTTTAGGGCGTGTCCAAATCCACTTTTGCTAGTTTGATGACTGAAAAAATGGTCCGTGCGCCTGGTTCAAAAGGGTTGTACTTAGTGTCTTCATTAATTCATAGGTGTGTTTTGTGCGTAACATGCAATAAACCAATCAGAGCGTCATCTCCCATTCCCTTTAAAAGCCAGGCGCGTTTGGACCTTGGCGCATTGCTATTATGATGGCGGATTTTCACCGTAATATTTTTATTTTTAATATTTTGCATGTTTGTGTGCTGCTGCGCTTCCCTGTGTGTGTACCAAGCATAGTGTAGGCGTACTGTGCATAAGCCTAGGCGCATTTTACTAACGCGCTGTTAAATTAACAATGAAATGCTGCGCTATTGACTTCAGAACAGGTTTTTGTTGGTCAATGCCGCGATCACTTCCTTCTGCCTCAAGATAGCAAAACTCCAAGAATGCACCTGAACACACCTCCCTGTAAGACCAGCACGCCCGTAGGCGCAAAGATGGGCGCAAGTGCATTAGCTATTTAAGCGATGTGGGCGCTGACGGTCTTAAAATAGCAAAGACACCTGCGTCGGGCTTTGCGCCGCGCCGCGCCGGTTGCCCATTGAGGTCAACCCTCCATCAGTCTCCCGGTAAAATGGCAAAAATATAGAGGGAGTAACGAGGCATTGCTGGGAATAGTAATTGTGATGTAATTATTTATATTTCAATTTGAATCCCTTACAGTACTTTTACAGTCACTGAAAAAAGTAATCCTATTACTGCCCAACAGTACTGCCCGTCATATCTGCCAACCCTGCTGCGATGAATGTTACATTAACACAAATATTTTACCACCTCTCCCAAATAAGTTTGGCAAACGTAGGGTTTTGTTTTAAGCTTGTCTGATGTTCTGGCAGTTTGTTTTCCATACGCTGTTCCCAGATGAATGAAGGTTGAAAGTATGTTATTTTTCATTGACGGGAATGATGGCCAACATAACTAAAACAAGATCCAAGTTGTATGAAATTGGACTTTCCATTTACCGTGCAAATTCACTCCCAACCAGTCTCCAAAAAGTCACTGTGTTTCTTCAAGACACCTTTTAAAGGGACTGACTAAAAACACAATTCTGATGTATTTTGTAAAAAGAGGAAGTTGTTCAGTTAAGTCATGTTTTCAGGTGCGTTGACAACCTCCCCGCGTGTGTTAACCAAGGCCACAGACCTGTGCAACGTTGTGATGTTTAAAACATCACAACGGCTTCATATTTCATCCCTCTGGTTCCCGGCAATTACCGTTTTCAGCATGTCGAACTCGGGCCGCCTGGCCCGCTGACAAGAGCGCGGCGGGGAGGGAACGCTGACAATGGGAGATGATTGGAAGGAGAAAAAGTGATTCCCTGACACATGGAAAAGGCACATATATTATCAGGAAATAGCCATCACCCAGCCCAATTGCAAAGTCTTGACAAACCTGTTCTGGCTCTCCTCTTGTTTTTTGTATTTTTCTTTTTAGCCCTTCTTGTTTTACCGGCACTCATTATCTTTCTCGCTCATGTTGACTTTTTTCCTTCTCCCATCATTTGTACCCTTTCCCCTCTCCCTTTTCACCCCTCCTTCATCCCTCTTGTCTTTCCCTCTCCTTCCATCCTCGCTCCCCTCATCCCGACAGGCGTAGTAATTCCCTCTCCACAGCGGCGTCTAAATGATTTCATCCTCCTTCGCCTCTCTCTTCTCCTGCTAATGATGTGCCTCGTTCCATCACACTTTGATGTTGACTAGCGCAGTTTGCTTGTGTGTGTGTGTGTGTGTGTGTGTGTGTGTGTGTGTTTTGGGAGCAGAGGAGGAGGAATATTGTGTGAGCAGTTTAGAGGGGAGCAAAAATCGACGAGGATGAATTTATACGCAAGCGTCCCTTTTTCATGTGCTGTCAGTATGCTTCCCCGTGATGAGTGCGCTGCCTTTTTGAAACCCCTCCTGTCTAATGATAGCGCCGCAGATCTCTCGAACGCTCCTCAGGAGCTGTCAGCCACACTGACATCCCACAAAGGATGCTTCTCCTTTCTGCTGTTTCAGAGTAGTGATAATTGTTGCTCCCTGAAGCTGTCTTTCTCTGTTTGTTTGGGGGATTTCCCCGCTCTTCTTATAGAGAACCGTATGTTTTTGTTGCTGTGTGTTCTTTTACATGAATGGGTATTACAATACAGTACAAAAGCGTGTTACGCGCACGAATCCATTGTGCAAATCTGCACATGTCCCTATGGTAGACGACAGGACATGTCACATAAGTGGAGCTCCAATTTGCGTGACGTCAAATTCGAGTTGAACGTTTAGATGCTGTACGTGCGTGCGTCTTTATGTTATATTTTCTGTGTGTGTATGTCATTAATAGAAGCCATTAGTTGAACCCCAGAGACCGTGTAGTGTATCAGTGACAGTCATGTTTAATGTTAAGCAGAGTTAGATGAAGAGAAATCTCCAGGGGAGAGACACCGAGCAGCACATGTAGAATTATCACACACACACACACACACACACACACACACACACACACACACACACACACACACACACACACACACACACACACACACACACACACACACACACACACACACACAAATACTAACCCACTTTTGCATAGATCCCATGGCTCTTGAAGATCTTTGAAGGTTTGCGCAAAAATAATAAGTCTGGACAAGTTTTTTGAACATAAATTGGGGCCTTGAAAGAGCATGTTTTTTTTTTGTTGTTTTTTTGTAAATCACTATGAAATATGAAAGTCCTCTGCACACCTACAGTATTTATTATGCTTCTTAGTAGGAGGTCAGGGCCAATGCATTTTATGTAAACTTTCCACAGGGCAATCTGACACTGATTTTAAAGCCTTTTCCATGTGACATTAACCTGACTCACGCCAGATGGATTGCTTCGCATTTGCTCGGCATATCCACCTGGGAACTTTCCGTTGGAGAACTTTTGGGAAGGGGCGAAAATACTGGTTAGCTGATTGGATAAACCATCTGTCTATCACCACCTATGTTGGTGCTAGACGGGCCAGATCAACCAATCAGATCAAACTCGGGAGAAGAGCGAAAACATCTTTTCCTCCGAGAAAAGCCTCCTGTGCCGTTCTTTGCTCTTCTTTCAATGAAGGAATACTTTCTAATTCGGATCAAACTTGCGCGATAGCTACGCTCATCTCATCCGTGGAAGCTGCCATGTTGTTTAGACTAACAGTCGCTTCTCGTTGCGTCACACCTAAACCCGCCTCAAAACCAACGCTGATTGGTCGGCAAACCTTTCAGCAAACCTGTAGGAAACGGGTTCCACCTCCCGCCTCGGAGAGCGCTGATCGCTTCACGTGGTCAGCTGAAATTGGCCTGCTGTGCTGTATATAAAAATGATTGGCCTGCCAGTGGCGGGATAGGGATCAGGAGTTATTAACCTGTTAAGTGCTGGCTGGGCGCGCCGAGGACTCTAGAGGAGATCAATAACGGGGTCAGAGGGCAGTTAGTCTTGCGAGATGGAATTCCCTCTCTTCCATTTTCTTGTCAAGAGCTTGGTGATACCTCTATTTCCTCTCATTTCTGTCCAGACAGTCCATTATTCCTTTGCAGTAATGCTCTTTCTGCTAAAAAAAAAAAACAGCAAAAATGGAAAGGAGTGACTTTGATATAAAATTAAGAATGGGAGAATTTTCAACCATTCATTTGTCTTTCAAAGACATTATATATATATATATATATATATATATATATAGATAGATAGATAGATAGATAGATAGATAGATAGATATGTGTATTATATATATTTTTTGTAAGCCTAATGTAGTTTCTGTTTCTTTTATGAGTTATACAGTATTGTTAAATACATTCAAACTAAACCCCTCTTATTTATTTCCCCACTAGGGTTACATGTGAACAGTGGCAGACCTGCACGCTGATTCATTCTGCTTTTTTGCCCGTCACTGCGTACGTGTTTAATTTGCCCATAAATAAACCCGCCGCGGACGGCAGCTTATTCATCTCCAATAAGGAAATGGATTACATGGCCGTTTAAAACCCAATAAGCTTCCCTTGCTGCGCCTTGGTCTCTCCTGCTTCATCCGACAGCCAGTGGCCTAATGAGTGAATGAGAGGCATTTGTCACCGCTGCCTGCCCTAATAGGAGTGTGTAACTTATTCATTACGCACATAGATCTGCGTTTTATTGTCCCTCGGTGCGCTCCACTTCGCCACTTGTATGGCCTCAGGGAGGTCAGGCATCTTGTTGTGAGGTGTCAGGTGTGTGTGTGTGTGTGTGTGTGCACAAGACTGCCTTGTGTATGCATAAAAGTGTGAAGGTTTGTTAGTATTTTAATAAAAACTTTGGATGTGTGTAGCTTTTTCTGGGGCTGTAAAAACCATGGTGTGTATGTGTGTGTATATGTGTTATTATGGAGGTGGATTTTCATTACTTGTTCACTAATGAGAAGCTGAGTGTGTTCGGGGGGTTAGCGTGAGAAAAGCAGGTCACAGTGGGGGGTGGAGGGGGGGTCATTATTAAGCAAATGTGTGTAGGTATGTGTTTTGTCAGGGCAATTGTGCATATGTGTGCACGTTCACATACTGTATCAGTCCCATGTCCCGTTGAGTGAGCGTAGGTGAGACACGGTGTGTATGGGCGTGTGCGTGTGAGGCCTAAATTAAACTGTGCATTAGCGGCTGTAGGTGGGTATGAAACTGTTGTAGCCGGTGTGTGAGTGCTTTATGTTCTAAAGTTATTTACGTCCCGGTAGGCCGACTGTAAAAGAGCAAACGATGAGTCATTCTCAAAGTGAATTGAGCTTAATTGTGCCCCACACATTTAGCCGCAGATCATAACAGCTCACATTGTTTAGCCTCTCAGGTCTTAATCCAACAGATTGGCCATGTTTACCAGCTCAAAGGTGTGAGGGACTTTTCATTTATTCAGCAGAGGGGAGTCTGTTTTGTGTGTTTATATGACAATTAATTCAACAGACACGGTTTGTTGATCTGGCACAAGAGAGGTGACATCGCATATTGTTTCCCAAAGGTGGGGCCAGGTGGTCACCGCCCGATTGCCGCGCACATGTCGGATTTAGGCTTCTGCAGGCGTCATACCTCCCAGGCGTTTCCATGTGGGCGCAGCAGGGGTGTGCGAAGGATTTCATCACCTGGACGAATCAGTGTTAATGAACATTTTAATCATCTCGCTGAACGCCGGAGCCTGCTGGGCGTCATCTCATCCGCCTCTCCTGGAGATAAATATGGAAAAGCGTGGCTGAGAAGGAAAAGCACTGCAGCGGGGTGTGGATTCCCGTGTGATGCATCTTTAGGCTTTCAGGCAACCAAAATGCAGCATTTGTTTGACTTACTGCCTTTTTATGTCACAATACTTGATAAGGCAAACATTCAACATTTCTTTGAGCTTGATTTACGGTGAAAACTCTTCCCCTCCCATCGCTTGCTCTAGTTTCCTCGGACTGTTTTGCAACCGGACAACTCATGAGCCAGACAGCATGCAGTGTTACCAGTCCCTCCAGAAAAATGCAATTATGCGATCGCATAATTCAATACATAATCAGCCAATGTCCGCATATTTATGCGGGGCCCGCATTTTTTCAAATACGCCGCTCTTTCGCCGCATAAATTGCTGATTTCCGCGCAAAATTTGCGGGGCTTGCATGATTTCATAAACCCCACATTTTCGTCATGAAAATAAACACATTGAATGAGAAGGTGTGTCCAAACTTTTGGCCTGTACTGTATATCTTAGCAGAAAGTTGAAAAATGTTGCCTTTACTTCACACAAGAGCAGCCATTTTCCCCTGTTGCCATGGGGACGTTACGAAGTGACGTAATTACGCGACGTGACCATCATCAAAATGCACAGAATCACTTTTTTTTCTCTTTTTCATCAAACCGCAGTTTTTGCAAGTTCCCGCAATTTCAACGCATAAAATATTCCGCATATTCCATCGCATTTTTTAAGAAAACGTGCCGCATAATCAAGGATCTTTGCCCGCAACAATCACAAAAAACTCCTGTGAGATGTCATGCCATTAGCTGCTGCATAACTGCACATTTAAAATGGGTTTTAATATGGTGATAATGATATTTCTTTTTTTCAATGGAATGTTGGCTTATCCTTAAAGTGCTCATATTATGCTTTTTGGCTTTTTCCCTTTCCTTTATTGTGTTATATATCTTTTTTTGTGCATGTTATAGGTTTACAAAGTGAAATAGTCACAAGTCCACCCCAAAGGGACTTACCATCTCCAACAGAAAACACTGTTCACCAACTGCTCCAAACAGCTCTATTGTAGTCCAGCCTTTACTTCAGAGACAAACGTGCGTCACTTTGTAACACGTTATAATGCTCGCCTAGCTGCTAGCGTGGCTTGCCCTCGCACACTGCAACTGACAAGCTAGCAGTACTTACTGCGCATGTGCGACTCCCAAACAAAGATGGAACAGAAGTGAGATGTCTCACTCTGTAGCTAAAACAGAGTCCCCAAGAGCCCCGGTCTGACGGCAAACCCCAGCCTACCACCTTAACTAACACATGTTCTGCGGGAACCCCTGTTTGGTCACACGATAACAGGAGGTGGCCACCAGTCTGGCTGTTCGAAGATGGCCTCGGATCTTTTCTCGGAACCGTCCACTGTCTCGTGGCTGATTACCTTCAACCTTTCTCAGCTCAGTCGATGAAAGTTGATGTCTCTCTTTCTGGATCTCATGCTGTCTCTTGTCCAGGGACATTTCCGTTTTTCATTCTATGTCACATTAAAACCTTAATATCAAGTGATCACCCCTCCCTAATAACAGGCATTAAAATGATAAAAGATGTGGATTTTCACTTAGTTTCTTTCGCTGTGGCTGTAGAAGGTGGGGAGAGGGAGAAATACAGCAGGTGTTTTTCCAAAAGTGTAGTTTAAGACCTTGACTGACTGCTTCCTCGCTGCCTGCGTTTAAATGAAAACCCGTGAGCTCTGTCTGACGACGATTTAGCCTCTGGAGGCAATTGCCAATACTTCTGGGGTTCTGGACTGGCTCACGGACTGTTTACCTGCACGCAACCGAAGCCCGCTCAAACGTGATTGGTTAATACTACTCGGACTACAAACGGAAACCACAGCACTTCCGATACCAACATCTTGTCCCTTTGCCTACAGATTCCGCTATCATACGCGGAGCCGTTTGAAGAATACATTTGCTGTTTTGAAAGCCCCCATGAATATAAGCGATGTGCCCTACAACAGCCCAAACAGGTATATCTAATTGAAAGCTAAGATCTCTTACTTGTTTCAACTAGGAAATCATCTTCGGAAAGGATCAGCGAAGAGCTTATAGAGGTACCGGGGGATTTTCAAGCTTCAGTCGAGCTGAGGCATTGTGTGCAACATTTGAGAGCAACTCAATTTAAGGGGGACGCTCCTAATATTTGTGCTCGCTCAATCCTCTTGAAGCTTTGTAATAGAGCGAGGCGTCTGTCTCTGAGACTGGATTAAGTAAAGAGAGAGCGGCTGTGAGTCTGAGGGGACGGGAGGGAGGAAGGGAGAGAGGGAAGCCTTCAGGTGATGCATCTGGAGATTCACCTCCTCTCTTGCCTCAGGGTGTTTCTGAATCTTCACACACACACACACACACACACACACACACACACACACACACACACACACACACACACACACACACACACACACACACACACACACACACACACACACACACACACACACACAACGCCTCCGGGCCGATGCTGTACCTGGAACTCCGAGTCTCTGCAAGTTTCATCCCGCCGTCCTGCAACCACACAAGGTTTACATGTGTGTGAGACTGCCTGAGTGTGTTTTGCAAGATTGTGCCACTTCTAAACTAGCATAGCACACCCCTTGTCTGCCTCCCACCTATATGTTGGGAGTGATTACATCTGGTCCCAGCTCGCCTGCCTGCCTGCCTTTCCTCCTAGCCAATGTAGGGACTGGTGCTGTATTAGCGGAGAGGCCTGGCTAGCCAATCATTTTCTGCGTGACTGCCCGCGCCGATAATAACACAGCACACACTAACTTCTGCATTTTTCGGGAGCGGAGCAAGGGCCAAACGGTCCAGGTTGCAGAGAGCAGATGTTGGGGACAGAGGGCCGACGTAATGGCTGCTTGTCACTCCGCCAGTTGTTTTACTTTGACACATGTTTTTGCTGCTGCGGTGGAGCTGTGAGGGTACAGAAAAAAGTACAGAAAGAAAGTTTAAGGTTATGTGTGTGTGTGTGTGTGTGTGTGTGTGTGTGTGTTTTGAATCACAGAAGAGTGACACTGCACTTGTTTAAAGGGGGTGTTTTTTTTAAATTTACAACAGCAGCTGTATGTCTGGTACCTGCGGCAGTCCCACCGATATCCACACCTCCTGCAATGCACTCTGGGTAGGAGGTAGAGACTTACAAGGATAATTCAGTAGCAATGATGTCATTGGCTTGGTTGGACCAAGGGGGATATTTATCAGAGCTGATCGGTGCTCTGTGTAGGCCAACCTACGCAGCGTCCCACACACAGAGCTGATAATGAAATCGTAGGAGCATCTGTCTCTGTTGTCCTTTCCCCCCCGTTCGTGCCTTCTCATGCGTGTAAACATTTTGGTTGAACATGAGCACGTATTCATAGGACACTTCTGGTAATTTCTCACCGAAGTTGTGTCTAGAAGAAGCAGCATAACGTCATTTTGTTGCTTGAGATTAAAAGTATTCATTTGATTTTAAATTGATTTTGAAGCCTCAGGAAAAAAAGACAGGGATCCACTGGTGAATTTGAAATGAACCAAACATGAACTGCAGCAGATGTTTAAAGTTTTTTAAAAAGTAGGGGTTTGAATAAATGAGTTTGAATGCGGAATGTAAATTGTGATGCTTATTACTTCAGACAGCTGGCGTCAGCTGAATCCCTGTTATGTTAAATGTCTCTTTCTGTTTGTGATGCCAGGTGGAAAATATCAGAGCCGGCTAAACATGTCGAAACACAGGTTTTCGGTTTCTCCTGACATCGCAATGTGCTGCTCTGATTAATTACCACAGAGGGGGAATGTACAACGTGATCAGCCGCTCGTTGTCAGTTTGACAGATCGTGACACATCTCGTCTCGTGATCAATTTAATTACTAGATGACTGTCAAAACAGTTGACTCACTTACTGGATATACGGCCTTTGTTGTTGTGCATGAAGTTGATCTTCTCCTTTTCCCTCAAGTTGAATGTTATATTTTGGAAAACTGCATTCAATTACTTAAGATGTCTTTATTTCAGACAAAGAGCCTCTCTCTCTCTCTCTATCGCTCCCTCTCTTTCTCTCTGTCTGTCCCTCCCTCTCTCTCTATCTCTCTCTATCTCTCCCCCCTCTCTCCCCCTCCCTATCTCTCTCTCTCTCGCCCTACACGTTATTGTAGGCAACATTTAATGCAACATTTTATACAATATATGTAGTAGGGGGTCCTTGCTCCAGCTATCTTCCAGTAAAGAGGTCCTTTGCTTAAAAGACCACTGCTGTAGATAATACACTGACTATGGATAAGTACCTCATACAACCACACTTGAAGAGATTCAAACTATCCCTTTAAGGGAAAATCAGATGTAAGCAGGCCACGTTACAATGTGTTGTCCAGTTAACAAATCTTCAGAGTGTACAGCTATGCTAGCAGCTCTGTGAGGCTGTAGTTGGGCATCGTGGTGCTGTGAGCCAAATGCTAACGTCTGCATGCTAATATGCTTAACACGACAATCCTAACATGCTGATGTGTAGCAGGTGTGAAGTGTACCATCTCAGTTTACCGTGTTAGCATGCTAACATTTGCTAATTCGGGCTAAACATAAAGTACAGCTGACGCTGATGGGAATGTCATCGGTTTTGCAGGTATGTGGTCATGAACTTAAGTATTGGACACGGTTTGACCTAAAAATAGTGAAAGTCAGAGGATCACCAATGTGTAGCGTTCATTCTTAAGGGGGAACATAAACGGTTGTAAATTTCATGGCAAGCCATCCGACAGTTGTTGAGGACATTTCACTCAAAACGACAAACGTCAACCTCATGGTGTTGGTATAGGAAAAAGGGAGAGGATAACCGAAGCCATTAGGATTCATCCTCTCCGCCCATTGGATATTTGTACCAAATTTCATGGCAAGCCATCCAGTAGTTGTTGAGATATTTCAGTCTGGACTAAAGGGGTCTCCATCCGTAGAGACTGCAGCTGGTGTGGCTAAAAATGGAAGGTTGTGAGTGCTTTGGGGCTCAATTGTTTGATTTCCTAATTGTCATGACTTCTTTGGAGAGAAGCAGTCCGTGTACATTTAAAGAGAAATAATTGTATAGTGAAGTCAATCATGATTTGAATTGATTGATGTAATGGCAGGAAGAAGGAAAAATAAGGCAAGTTTGAAAAGTTATACCTTAATAATCCTCCTGGTCTTTTCCAGAGTAATTTTCAGTGAGTACAGACTGATGAGCTTCTGTTCTTTAAACAGTGAGATTACAAGCAGACAATACACAGACAGCAACGGTCAAGCCCACAATGCCATAACAATGACTGCTACCAGAGCCGGTTCATGCAGTAAGTGGCAAGAAAATGGCAGAAAATAAGAGCCACATAGAAAAAGACATTCAAATTTATTCTGCTCACCAGCATCCCTGTAGTAGTAATAATAATAATAATAATAATAATAATACATTTAGTTTGGATTGCTTTCAAGGAACCCAAGGATGCTGAACAACACAAAAGAATCATTCTTCTTGTCACCTCTCAGATTGAGTTTCCAAACAAGGGGGAGTAATCTGTTTTGAGTGATATGTCTCGGCTTGATTGTGAGTTTTCTTTTTCTTTTTTGGAGCACTGCTGGGATTTGGATATGCATATTTAGGGCCTTACCCAGATAACTATCCACGCTCGTTTGGAGCCTTTTCATTTCAAACCCCATGGAGCCTTTGAGAATCCGCCGCAACTCTCGCCTGAATAAGTGCCACCAGCAAACCAGCAAATCCCTATCTCTTTATCGCTGCCTCCTAGCGCATTTCACCCCCTCCCCTCGCACTGAAACTCACACACACACACACACACACACACACACACACACACACACACACACACACACACACACGTACGCACACCATTCATGTGTGTGTTTGACTATTGTCTGCGTGTTCAGCTTGTTTATGTGCTATGTGATAACAGCCCAGCTCTATACACAACTTAATCCTCCATCTAATGTGCCAGGGAACACCGCTCTCTGCTCCTATAAAGACCAGGGGCCTCATGTATAAACGTTGTAATATGTACAGTATAAACTCCGCAGCACTGTGGAGGAAGGTCTGGCAATGCGAGACAAATTAAAATATAATATGTCTTGCTTTTCCCTTGATGGTCTAGAGTCGCTAATCGCTTTTTTAGAAATAAAGTCGCCGAGAGGGTCTGAAAAGTCACTTAATCTTGCGAGAAAGTTGGCAAGTTGGCAACCCTGTATGATCTGTAATGTGGCTATCTGGCTAAAATGTCGTCAGGCCGATAACCAATGGGTTTTGAGATTGCTACCTATACAAGAAAAAAACGAGAAGCAGCATGTTAGCACACTCTGGCAGTTTTCTTGACCAGTTTAAATGGACTGGAATTCACTTGAAGAATTAGTGGATGTTCAACGTTGCCATGGTCTCTGGTGCTTAATTCTTATTCTGCTATTATCCAATATGTCAACAGCATCAAAGTAGCAATGACGTGTCACTGTTCTTGACTATGCTAGACGGAGGAGGGTACAGGGAGTAGAAGGATGATGAGGGATGCTGCGGAGCTGCTTATTCTAACCGCTTCCAGAAGCCTCTTTTGTATTGGTCAAAGACCCGTGCAGAGGATAAGGAGAGCTCTCTAGACCTTTGCCCACTCTTTTTCTCATTTCTTTTTCCTCCTCTGGGACGGGACACAGGCTTGACCTGTCTAACGTTGGCTGAAATCTTAGACCACGTCAGACCCATAATACTGATGAAGAGGGGAAATGGTTTGTCTGCAGAGCAACCTATTCTGCAGCAGCACACAGAAGGGATGAGTCATTTACAAGTAATTTATGTTCTCCTTTGACTCTAACATGAGTCAAGGGTAATCAGAGTTTAATTTCTCGGGAGCTCGTGAATGAATGAAATCCAGGTGTAAACGCACCCAGGATGTATTGAAGGTTGGGTTATCTACTCAGCTGCAGCGAAGAAATGTTAAATAAAAACACGTGAGGTGCAGTGGATTTGACGTGTTTGATGGAAAAGATCCTAATGAGAGAGAAGTAAACAGTACATTTTTTTTTTTTTTTTTTTGTAAAAGTGAACAGCCAACGTTTGGGATTTGGACAGCCAACAGTGATACATGATTCAGCCCGAGCCGCTGTAATCATGGATCTGAATGGATTCTGCAGTGAGTGTACTGTCAATGCGATTGAGATAAATATAATTTTTGCCTTGGCTCACGTCTGATTATGATATTAGTTTAGATCAACGGCTTTAGAGATGGGGGCTTTGAGATTAAATTGATCCGCAGTTTGTTTTTAGCATGACAATTAAGTCCATATATTCTTGGGTTCTAGTATTCAACATCAAATCCCCAATTTTTTCTTTTCACATCTTGCTCTCATCTTACATCATCTGTGGGTAACATTTACATGCATACAAATGCAAACAATACAATCTTTTTTTCCGCTTTATAATTGCATTACAGACATGGTTATGAGATTGATAAAAAAAAAAAAAAAACCTAATCAAGCATAGATATCCAAATTGTGTACACCCTAAAAACTTTTGGGAAACCTCTGTCGTTCCTCACGTTGTAACCACATAAGGTGTTTGACAAACTCTTAGTTAAAAGCTTCCGGGCCCCTGATAAGATGGCCATTAGTCTCAAAAGCTGTCAGATTCAAATGAAGGAATAGTCTCACAGTTTGGGGTAAAAACACTTATTCGCTGTCTTGCCAAGAGTTAGATAAGAAGATTGGGTAACACTTTACTTGAAGGTATCGACATATATGCGACATGACACTGTCATAACTATGACATGACACTGTAATGACATGTCATAAACATTATAAACAATGCATAAATGTTTATGACTTCTGTCATTAAGTGTCATTCGGTTTTTGTCATGACAAGGTGACGTTGTTTGGGTTGTCTTGATTATGACAAGTTGACATTACCAGAAGTTGTCTTGGTCATGACAAGTTGACATTAAATTAGTTTGGGATGTCTCTGTAATGACAACTTGACATTAACCAGGATGACATTACCAGAGGATGTCTTTGTCATGACAACTTGACATAATGTCTTCCTGTTTAATGTCTTTAGTTGTCTTAATAAGGACACGCCAAAGAAATTGAATGTCAAGTTGTCATGACAAAGACATCCTCTGGTAATGTCATCCTGGTTCATGTCAAGTTGTCATTACAGAGACATCCCAAACTAATGTAAGGTCAACTTGTCATGACCAACACAACTTCTGGTAATGTCACTTTGATTAATGTCAACTTGTCATAATCAAGACAACCCAAACAACGTCAACTTGTCATGACAAAAAACCGAATGGCATTTAATGCCAGAAGTCATAAACGTTTATGACTCGTTTATAACGTTTATGACACGTTCATGACAGTGTCATGTCATAGTTATGACAGTGTCATTTCACGATTACGTCGATACCTTCAAGTAACGTGTTAGCGAAGATTGATACCGCTCACGTATCTAAGAGTGGTATTAATTAGTCTCATCTAACTTCCACAAGGATACAAATAAGCATATTTCGCCAAACATTGACTGTTTCTATAGGCACCTTTTGGCTCATAAGCGGGTATTGGCTCATGTTGGATCCTACCAGGACTCCAAAGTAAGCCATACAGGAGTTCCTTACTACTAGCAAACTGTCAAGTTTCACTTTATAATGAAAGAAAGCCTCCCACTCTTTCCTTTGGCTTGTTTAATTCCTTGCATGTCATTTTTACAGGCTTTCACAATTTTAGTACTACATCAGATGTAGACTCTTTGGGTTCATTAATGTGAAATGTCGACTGAATCCAGAACCAAAAGCTCCATTATGGTGTTATCCTCTTCATGCCCACTGGCTGTTACTGCCCGTCTCCTCTTAAATTGGAAAATTTCTGTCGCGCTGATTAAATTGAGTCCTCAAAAATGTGCGTGCGCCCAGCCCTTCATGTACATGCAAAACCAATGGCATCTTTTATCTTGGAATGAGAACCAAACTGATGAAAGATGGGAAAAAAAAAATAACTTTCTACAGCCTAATGAAGATAACTCACTTGGAGGGAATACACTTGGTGAGAAAAGTTTTTTTTTTTTGTTGGACTTTCTCCCTCGGTGAATCCCACTGTGCTGCAGCCAACTCCAAAGAAATGCTTGTTTTGTAAAAGTCCTTTGGAGTCTGGATCAAAAGCATTTCCGTAGCCGCTCAATCTGTGATTGAAATATTTAACACTGGCACCGAGCCTCATGCAAACGCTTTCTCTCTCACGCTGCCTCTTTCTTCACTCACTCTCATTTCCTTTACCTTTGGTTCCTCCTGTTTTGTCCTTTGCTGTCTCTCTGCCCCCCTCATCTTCATGTTCTTATCTCTTCCTTACTATCTATCTTGTTGCAGTAATAATCACACTAATACAGAGTGGATGTGGAGATACAAATAAGAGGCTGTATGTATATTTGATATTGTACTGCTGATGTTGGCTGCCGAAAAAATAAAAAAATCTTTTTTTCTTTTTCCTCATTGTGTAAATATTAGGGGAAGGAATCACCAGAAGCCTCACGATACGATATCATCCCAATACTTATGTCATAAACATATTGGGGCGGATCTAGAAAAAATATTTATGGGGTGGCGAGAGGGGGGCAGTAATTTTTGAGGGGTGGCAACATATGGCAGACGTGTATATATACTGAATTCAATCACAGTTTGATGAGAAATAGTATGTACACACTACAAAAGGGCACAGGCTGCCATTTGCAAACTCCTACAGACAAACTTAATCTCATGCAATCAAGGTCCTGCATTTGAGGTTTCATGTGAAACGGTTCATATTAGGAATAAGTGACCATACAATGTGATCTCACTTAATAGGAGATAGAATTATGTAAGGGACACTATCGCAGGAAAGGCGTTAAGGTAAGACACAGGTGATGAGTGGCAGATGTGTGAGAGGGGAAGCAAACTGTTTTTGACTGACTGCAGTCGGACATTGGAGATTCGCGCTCGTAAATGGTCAAACTCGCCATAACTTTTAATTCGTTGCTGCCAACTGGGGTGGCTGCAGGGGTGGCAAGGCTTTCTTTTAGGGTGGCGTTTGCCACCCTATGCCACCCCGGTAGATCCGCCCCTGTTTAATTGCAATATTCTGTGATATGCTGCAATTTATCACCTTTTTTTCCCCCCAACTTCACATTTTTCCCAATTTCAAATGATGTCCCCAAACGGAAACTTTGTCAACGTCTGTTTTATCTAAAAAGATAAGTTGCGAAAATATTGCGATACTAACTATGAATATGGAAAGAGGTGTCAGGATGTTTTGAGGGGAAGCTGTTGACATTAGACAAGTTGCAGACTACTCGCTGCTTAATGATTGCATGTGTGTTTTGCATATGCCAGGGACAAGACAGGTGATCTGTTGTTTGTTGGTGAAATCATGAGCCTAATGCAGATCCCTGGCATCAACACAGCAGCAGGGGTCACCTCACGGTTCCAACAGCTCACAGACTCTGCGGGACTACCCTGCTGATTGGGCTCGCACAAAGACGATGCTTGGATGTCTGCGGATAAGTTAGCACAATTAAAGCCCACCTGACAAACTTCGACGAAGTTTTGTGACAGCGTTTATTAGCTAGCGAGTCAGTTTGTGGTCACGACTTCTCGCTGGCACGCACGGGGAAGTTTACAAAAACACAATCTGACGTGGCGCGGTTGTTTTCAATGAGCGGTGAGTGACGAGCAGGTGGCGCTAATTGAAACTTGCTGTCACCTCCAGTGATTAGCCACGTCTCAACTTCAGTGTGTAATAGCACCCTCATCTCCTGTCTAATTGGCTCTCGTCGCATTGATTAAATAACGTATGCAGTCGCTAGTGTTTGTTTATGAGCTCGTGGAGTTGAAGTTGTTGAACTTTTGCGCTTGAGGTGTAAACTTCCTCTCGCGCTCCGGGGCTCAGTGGGAATGGCAGTGAGTAACTTTTAAGGGACGGTCATTCAACTGTTGGTTAGGTGCTGTAGCGTGTGAGCGAGAGGGTGCGACTCTTTCCCACACAGAAAATAACGTTGCTGGACGATGTGGTTGAAACCGTTATCGCAATGTTCAAATCTAATCCGATGAGATAAGATTCCTTTATTGTCAATTCTCGGCACTTAACATACATCGATGTTTTCTGATACGTCGCTTAAAGGCAAACTCTCTACAGGTGTTTGGGAGAACTCCTGCACATGTCAAACAAGTTGTCTCTTGTGGCTTCAGATGGAGCTGCATGACCTATGATAAGTGACCTCAAGCGATGTCCCTTGAGTCAGTGTCAGTTACCCCTGTTTTCCCACCGGGCGCGTCAGCGCTGCGTTCCGGAGGCGGCTCGGGCCCCGCAATCACGGGCATTCAAATCGATGCTCCATATTCCACCAGCCGCGCCACAGCGTGTCCCAGGAGCGTGCATGAAGCGCCTGTCTGCTCCGCTCGGTTAAAGATACGCGCCAGTAGGGCTGGACGATTAATTGAAAATGTATCGACATTTGAATTCTGAAGTTGTTATATAACGTATTTTATTTCTGTTGATAGGCCATCATTCTACCGAGTGTGCAGGGTCCGAAATTAACACTCGCCAGTCGCCAAAATTCGGGGGCGGGGCAACACACACACACACACACACACACACACACACACACACACACAGGCGCACACACAGGCGCACACACCAGCCACTACCTTCTGTTTACGGATAGCTAGCGTTTAACTCAGGCTAATTAATTAGCCAATTAGTGCTGATTTTTGGCAGCCAGCCTTCCAAAAGAAAGCACAATGAAATGAAATGTTAAGCCATCATTAACCGTTGACCGACAAGCAGGAAACGGAGTCTCGGTTCACCCGTCCGGGAGGCTCTGACCCACTTTCCGCACTGCTTTAGGCTTGTACCGGTGTTGATGTTCTGTGCATTGTCGGACACATGCAGCCACTTTCCTGAAACCGCTTGCGGGACTGACACCAGTCCACGGCGGCCCGCGGCGTGTATGTCCGAGCCGGTCTCCAGCGCCTCCACCTGCAGGTTGTCAGCTGTGTGTCCGCCCGGTGTACTCTCGGACGGCCGGCTTAACTCGCCAGTCCTTACCAATATAGTTTCATGTGTCACGTATCTCTCCACAAGCAGAAAAAAGAGGAGCTTAAAATGCAACTTGCTGGTTTAAAGTAAGGACTAACAAGTTGATAAGCAGTTAAGAAATAGATTGTATAGCCTATTTACATTTTTATCATGCAAAAAAAAAGTTTAATCACAGGAGTGCTTGGAGTGGAAAAATCAGGGTTAGGGTTGAAGACTGCAAGTTTGAAAATGGGGAAAAAAAAAAAAAAAAAAAGTGGAACTGTGGTAAACTCGCTTCTTTTTAACACCACACCTCCCTTCTTTTTTATTCATTTTCAAACGTGCAGTCTGTGTCCCGCTCCTCATCTCTGATTGGGGCTAACTCCTCTTGCTTTGCCAGAACTAACTTCA
This sequence comes from Perca fluviatilis, assembly GCF_010015445.1. Lineage (NCBI taxonomy): Eukaryota > Metazoa > Chordata > Actinopteri > Perciformes > Percidae > Perca > Perca fluviatilis. The sequence goes on along the minus strand of NC_053132.1, from coordinate 20,904,257 downwards.
CAGCGCTGTTGAGTAAGGTCTGGCTACACCACACTTGCATTCTGGTATTTCTTTTAACCAATCCCAATCGTCTTGGGCTTCTCTAAGCTCGAGACGCAGCAACGGCGGCTCTGCAAAATAGTCTCGGGAAGGAACTTGTTTTGGTAGAACATTTGCAACCCCTCCAAAAGAAAACGCCACATCAAATATAAAATGAAGTTAACTGTTGACACAATACAGCAACTATTGTACTACAGTAACAAGCTATTTAAATTAGCTGGATACATGGTTCAATCTAATTTGCTTTTAGGGGTGGCAGTAGCTCAGTCTGTAGGGTGTTGGGTTCAAGTCCCCATATGGACCAAAGTATGGTTGTGGAATGGTAGCAGGAGAGGTGCCAGGTCATCTCTTGGGCACTGCCAAGGTGCTCTTGAGCAAGGCACCGAACCCCCAACTGCTCGGGGCGCCTCTCCATGAGCAGCTCCCTCACTATGACATCTCTTCATTAGTGCATGTATAGGTACTGAGCATGTGTGTGTAATTCAGGCCTGTGTGTAATAACAACAGAGGGAAAACATTGTAATTAACATCGTGCGGACGAAGATGGATGGGATTAATAAAGTATACGCTATTATTATTATTACCACCCGTGTATTGCCGTGTATATTTTGTCCATAGCAAATCCCCACCAATCGTGCCCAAAACATCCCAGTTAGATAGTAAATGTCGTAAACATATTCTTTGTAAATCTTTACAATCATTCCGCGAAAGAACCAAGCAGGTATGCCTTGCTGCATGATCTGAATTTTCTTCAACACTTGCCATTTTCAGCGTGTAGCTTGCTTGCTCGAAGTTTGATGTTTTTTTTTTTCCCCTCATAGCGAACGCAGTTAGACAATGGCAACACACATTATCCTGGAAATGAACTGTCGTCGATCCAGACTAGCAGCTGCTAGAACACATCCAAACTTTCAGACCAAACTGATGGCGGTTGAATTGGTTAAATGACCTTAACGGGGGAAGGCAAACGTAGCGTCAGATTAGTCAAACAAGCTGTTGACCATCTGACGGCTTCCAAATCAGCACCATGAACAGCGTTTGTGACAGGAAGTTTGTTGATGCAATGTGTTGTCAGCTAGTTATTTAAGAAGGCCTCAATTTAACATTGTTTTGGATTATTGGATGGGATTATTCCTTTAGTTGTGATTTGGCTGGAGATTTAGACTCTAATGGCATGCTGTCACAGCAGATTTTGTTGTTTCCTTGCAGCAGCAGATAAGATACTGCACCAGCAAAACAGAATAAGGAGACAAATCCTCAACAGAAAAGACAAGCACAGAATCTTAAATCCACTGTCTTTTTTTTTTTTTTTTTCTTCTAGCAGTTAAAAATGCACAAGTGACAAAACAAACTCTTGTCTCTGTGCAGAATTGATAACATCTACTGCGCCGTACGGCTGCATATACACAGAACACACACACACACACACACACACACACACACACACACACACACACACACACACACACACACACACACACACACACACACACACACACACACACACAGATGTAATGCTTAATTCCAGTGTGCCCTGCAGTATAATAAAAGTGCAGTTTGGAGCTCAGTTATGGATGTTGATGAGAGTAAAAGGTGGTGACTTTCCATTAGTGGGACAAGCATCTTTTCTAGCGTAGACGCAGCAGCTCTCTCCAGGTCTACCTCTCTGACCCATAGATGGCAGTGCGTCCATGAGTCTCCAGCATGGCGTCTGTGTGTCTGCTGGCCTGTAATGGTGTGAGGAGAGGCAGACAGCCACTGACAGGCCTCCGTAATGCAGATTTACAGTAATGGCCTGAACGGAAATGAGATGTACACCATTAAATAGTTTGGAAAAGACATCTTGCTGCTACTCTGCCGTGGCCTGACCTCGCTCTACGAGCCGGCGAGAAACACCATACCAGATCATTGATTTGACGAAGGCTTTGACTAATGCTAGTGAAGAACAGGACAAAGGAGAAAAAAAAAAAAAAAGAAAGTCTTTTTCTTCTCTCCCTGCTCTTCTGTCAAGACGTGGTATGAAGCCTCCTGAAGTTTTTGATAAGGTCACAGCGGCAGAAGGGTCGTACGTTAACGAGCGCCGTCGACACATGCTCCCGACACGGCTGGGAATTTGCCACCTCTTTCCTCCGCCACCTCCTCTTTTGTCCTTTTTACTTGAATCCCACAATTAAGGTTGCCTTTTGTTCCTAGGGCTCATATGCAGCCAGTGGTCCATGTCATTCTCCTCATCCATTATGGATCAGCACCAGGAGGAGTAAGCGCAGCGTTTGGGGTGTTTTAATAGAGAGATGTCTTTTGTCCTGTGGAAGCAACAGATAGACTTGATGGGCAAGTTTTTTTTGTTTTTTTCTCTTTCTTTCGTGCAGGTCACGTTTGAAAGACGCTATCCTGTAGCTTACTAATGAATAAAAAAACGTGGTTTAATGTACGTAAACAATGATCAATGATAACCAAATTTCTCTCTCATATTGCTCCTCATAACCACTGAAAACTGTCAAAAAATCAAACCCAAAGTCCTATTATTATGGACGTTATCTGACATCTGACTCGTTTCTGCTTCACATTTTCAGCAGGGGAGCGGAGCGGCTGTGGGTTGACTCCCCACGGTACTAACGTGAAAAAGCTGAACCTGGTTTAATGTACCTTAACAACGATCAATCATCACCACATTTCTGGTTCGATTTTTTTGACAGTTTTCAGTGGTTATGAGGAGCAATATGAGAAAGCTTGTGTGGTAATCATTGATCAGTGATCAATGATTACCACACAAGCTCACAAGCTTTTTCCTCGTCATAGGTTGCCAATGAAGAAGAAAATGTTAATGTAAGATAACTTATAATTGTTGGATTTCGGTTTAGTTCTTTTGACAGGCTTAAGTGTTCATTACAAGATATGGCCATGATAAATTTGGTGATCATTGATCGTTGTTGAGGTACATTAAACCACGTTAAGCTTTTTCACGTTAAGCAGAATGTCCCGACAGGCAGCGTTGTGAACAGATGCGTGCAGCCAGCACAGCAGCAGAGCGGCTGTGGGGATGGAGATTGCTGTGGATTTTTTGGCTTCTTTTTTTGGCAGAATTATATGTATTAGTAATAAAGTATTAAAGTAGTAAAGTATTTTATTCCAGACGGCAGCTTTTATTTTGAAAAGTAGAAGCTCGGGGACGGCACCAGGCGGGATGGCATGAGACGGGTCGGCATTACATGGGACGCTCCAGGCTGCAGCCATACAGTCTCGGTCTAGTGCGCGGTCTTGCTCCAGATTCCGGGAGATTGGGTGTCATTTGCGGGCGTCAAGGAGCCGCTATCAATATGCGGGAGACTCCCGGAACTTCCGGAACAGTTGGGATTTCTGGATAAAGATATAAAGGCATAAAAACGAAAATTTCCTCCCGTTTGACGCGCCCCACCTGTCAGGTCTCTATTCCCCACCAGTGGGCGCGCCCCACACTTTGAGAACCGCTGTGTTAAAGTATTCCGATTCACGAAGATAGAATATGACCAAGCCTTAAAGGTCCCATGACATGGTTCTCTTTGGATGCTTTTATATAGACCTTAGTGGTCCCCTAATACTGTATCTGAAGTCTCTTTCCCGAAATTCAGCATTGGTGCAGAACTACAGCAACTAGAGCCAGTCCTACAATGAGCTTTCCTTAGGATGTGCCATTTCTGTGTCGGAAGCTATTGAGGAGGAGAGTGGGAGGTGGAGGGTGGGGGTGTGGCCTTGACCAGCTGCCACTTTGCTCGTTTGAAAGCCATGATGTCTCTCTCTCATGGGTTGGCCAAATTCTCTGCCGGGGCGAAAATTAGAAAGGGAGGTAACCTTGCTTGTTATGACCTCATAACAAGCAGATTCCAAAACGGCTCATCTGAGCTTTCATTTTCTCAAAGGCAGAGCAGGATACCCAGGCCTCGGTTTACACCTATCACCATTTCTAGCCACTGGGGGACCATAGACAGGCTGGGGGAACTCATATTAATGTTAAAAAACCTCATAAAGTGAAATTTTCATGCCATGGGACCTTTAAGAGTCAGACCTCTGATAGATGTTTAAATTCATCCGTTGCACAAAGCTGTGTAGCTCTGCAAGATCTTAAGTAGGAGTAATTTGCAGTGCATTGTGGGTAAATCAAGTCTTTTTTTCTAACTAAAGAAAACACGGCTGACCAAGCAACCGTATCAATCTGCTTAGCTCTGGTTCACCCCCGGATAAAAATGTTTGCCTGGTGGAAAATAAACCAACAGTTAGAAGGACATTTGACTGGGAACATTCAGAGTGTAACAATAAAAAAAACAAACTGATTTGTAAAAAATATTTCCACAACCAGGAAATGGTATTAATCTCACAGTTG